>NW_020884993.1:1015627-1116146 GCF_003945725.1 Corapipo altera
CCTCTCCCTCTCCCTCTCCCTCTCCCTCTCCCTCTCCCTCTCCCTCTTCTTCACTATCCAGGCTCTTCAGACAACCCTGCTGGCCTCACTTTGGCTGTGCCCAGGCCATGGGTGTGGAGCAGGAGGCTCTGCCCAGCCTTGTCTCTTGCCTTGGCTCCTGCTTCCCTCCTCCTGCCCCAAAGCTGCAGTGCCCAGTCCCTGCCCAGCTCTGCTCCAGGGGGATGAGAGATGGAGACCACCATGTTCATGGTGGCACCTTGGCATGTCCTGAGGGGCAAAAACCCCAGGAGCCATTGTGGCTGCAGTCTGAACTGGATCAGGCTGTGACCTTGGAGCAGAGAGCTGTGGAGGTTGGAGGCAGGAGTTCAGGAGGTGGGTGCAGGTATCACAGGGATGTGCCATCCCGGTGGAGCGGCTGTGTGCCACATCCATGGGACACACAGACATGTGTGATGTATTTTGGTCCAAGGTTGGAGCAAATGGTATGAAAGAACCAGCTGGGCTTTGGAGGGGTTGTTCTGTGCCCAGCCAGGTCAGGGTGATCTTCATTCTCCGCCTGATCCAGGAGCAAGGGGAGCCAGACAGGGACACTCAGTGACTGGCACATGGAGCAGGGCTTCAAGTCTGTATGAGCCTCTGCTTGTGCTGCCTCCCCTCCTCTGCCATCTATCCTCCATCCTTCTGCCCATTCCTCAGTCCTCAGCAGTCATCCCGTTCTTCCTGAGTTTACTCGAGTGTCACTGCTCCCCCAGCCCGGAGCAAGGCTACCGGAGAACAGCTGTGAATCACCGAGCCTGGAGGAGCCCGTTCTCCCGAAGCCGGCAGAGAAGGAAGCTCTCCCGCAGTGATGCTCACATTTGGAATCACCAGCATGTCTCCTATGAGTCTCTGTGCAATATTCTTCCTCAGGCTCTAGCAAGAAGGAGCCTTTGCTTCACTTCTTCGCTTCCACCAAAGAACTTGCTGCAGACTGTGTGACGGACACGTCTGTTCTTTGCAATTCTGGTTTTGCCTAAGTAAATATTGTTGCTGACAAAGATTGTTAAACTATTTACAGACTGAGTGTATTTAATATTTGTGTTACTGGAAGGACAGCACACGGAGATGCAGCCACTGGGAGGAGGTCCAGCCTGGCCATGGCTCCCGTGGCACTTCCCCAGGGATACTGGAGCTGTCAGAGGTGGCTCTGCAGCCCCAGTGGGGTCCCCAGTCCATGGTGTTGTTGCATGCTGTATAAAGCACGTGGCAGTAGCTTTCAAGTCACTATTTAAAGCACCTCTTTTCTACTGTACAAATGTCACAGGGCACTGCTAGGATAGACAATCACAGGTTGCCTTTTTTAAAAAATAATTTCTTTTTCTAAGTGAGAGATTTTTAGAAGCCAGTCTGTGGAGAATATTCAGAGCACTTGACCCAGAGTAGTGTTAGCTGCTCCACTGCAGCCTTGTACAGGGCTCTCCAGGTAACTTTCTCCTCTCAGCAAATGTATTTCCTTATTTAAAGGGATGCTGTCAGCTTCAAACCTGTAAGCAAGCACATTTCCTTACCTATGTTACCAGCAACACTTTCATTATTAAAACCCTTGTCTTGCCACTCTGTCTACTCGCAGTTTGCTGTTTGATTTCACCACTGGGACAGCCACAACCATCCCAGCTGCCACCATCTGGTGCCAGCTCCATGCCCTGGGACAGCTACAGTCCTTCAAGGGCAGAAGTATTTCTTTCACAGCTGTGGTTTCTCCTGGAAGATTCCTGAACACACCAGCCAGAATCTCTTGTTTCTGCTGGCTCTTTCTTCTGTTGGCTCTGATTTTGCTTTGTTCTCCTGCAGACCCCACTTCTCTGGTCAGGGTCCCCTTCAAAGGCAGTGGCTGGCACCCTGCCCAAGCCCCTTGGCATTTCTGCCAGCACCAAACCTCCTGCTGCCCTCAGGCAGAGCAGGCTGGGACCTTGGCTCCTTCTTCCCAGGAGGACCTTGGCTCCTTCCCCCTGCTACCCCTGCGTCTATTCCAGATCCATTGCATTTTCCTTTGATTAGAAAAGATTCCCCAGGTATTTGCCCACCTGTGAGCTGGGAGGGACTACCCAGGTAGGGCACAGGTAGGCTGAAGCTGGAATGATCCTGAGATATGGCTCAAGTGAATATGAAAAGATGTAGATGAACAAATAACCTATGTTCCTATGAACATCTTTTAAGCTTTAACCCACATCCTGCAGCCAGCTGTGCTGTGATAAACTGCCTGGGCTGAGCCAGGTCACGGTTACTCAGAGAATGAGACAAGATTCAGCCTAGGATTGTTCCAGGAATAGTGATGCACTGGAGCACTCCCCTGCCCTGCTGAGGAGAGCCTGCCTGTGCTGCTGCACCTGCAGCAGAGCAGCTGGGAGCCTGTGCTGCCAGTGCCTCCTTGTAAAAGGCAAAAAGCAGAGTGAGTGGTCCAGGGAGTCACAGCTCTGAAGTGCAGGAAAGATGCCTGTCAGGTGCCAAAGTTTGGAGCAGCGCTTCTGGGTCAGCTAAGTCCAGACCTCTGCTGCGGGCAGAGGGAGGGATCAGAGGGTCTCCTGAGGTCTCCTTCCAATCTCCAAACAATTCCAGCAGCAAATCCTGCATGGAGAAGAGCTCAGCCCAGCTCTACCCCAGCCAGTGGCCCTCTAGCCCCACCAGAGCAGCCTCCTGGGAAAGCACAGTCTGTGACACTGGGATGGGACAAGCTCTCTCCTCGCGTTGCCTTGGGTCAGTTCACACTCAGCCTTCCATGTGTAGGTGATTTTCCCACACAGGTTGTCCCAAGGAATTTAGGGTTCTGGGATTTTCCTTCCTCTCAATACCAAGCTGAATGATCCCAGTGATGTCCCACTCTCTCTGAGCCTTCCTTCCTGAAATATAGAGGAAATGCAAAGCAAAAAAAAAAAAAAAAAGTTACAATTGTCAAATTAACATTTTTCATGCCTGTATGAGGTTTTTAAAATGTGAGCTTAGTGTTTCCATCCAACGTTTCCTCCACAACAGGCACTGACACATCCACAGCATCTCTCCACCAGCTCCCAGGTCAAGATAGACCGTGGTTAAAGCACAGTTTCTCTCCCCAGTGACACGAGGAAACAATACCTGTTTCTCAACCCTTCTGCCCTGGTGGAGTGGGATGAGGTGGCAGCATAAGTAGGAACTTACATGTGCCCATCACAGAACCCAGCACATGGAGGGGACCAAAACCCCCAGAGCCCGGTGCCACAACTGGAGTGCATTCCACCACCCCATCACCCTGTGACACCCCCTCACCCTGTGACATTCACAGCAGCACCCCCAGGACCCCTTGCTGCACTCTAGTGGCACCTCCACACCACCAGCACCCCCAGCCCAGTCCTCAGGGCCCCTCAGGCTCCTCTTGTGCAGCCCTGGCACCTCATCACACATCCAGAGCCATCACTGCCAGCGGGTACAGCCCCTCACACCTGCTCAGCATCCCCCTCCTCAAGCACACTGCCACCCTCCACCCATCCAGATCCCTCTGCTCATCCCTGGCCACCTCCCACAGAGCTTCTGCCCACCCCAGACTCATTGGGGAGGGGAACTGGGGACACACCAGGGCCACTCCTCACCCATGCATGGACCTCTGCGCCCCCAACCTGCTGTCACCCCCCTGTCTGCAGCACCTGAGGCCACCTGAGGCTGTGCAAGATGGGCAGAGGGTCTCAGGGGGCTTCAGCAAAGGCAAGTTCTGGTTTTAAAGCCCAGACACTTGTTCACTCTGGAGCACTGGCAGGGACCCAGCTGTATGGCCAGGGGTTTTTAGGCCCTAAGAGCTACCTGCACACCTTGGCTCATACACAGGAGGATGATGTGTCCTTCACAGAGTTTTGGTTTTTTATACCACAGCACTCCCACCCTCAAATTTCTACCAACTCGTTGCATGCAAGTTAGGAACTAAGTTCCTTGTATCCCTACCAATTCCTTACACTTAACACTTTGTTGCAGATGAAAGGAAACATGTTTTTATACAAATCCATGAATTTATTGGTAGTTTCATTAACATATTAAGCATGGAACTAAAGAATTAGGTTTACTTAGTTCAAATGACCACTAGAAGTTAACATACACCAGAAGTGTTACATACAGTAAAAATCAGTGCTCACAGACATACTTGTGCTCCCCCTTTTCCTGGAGGCCCTGCTCACCTTCCACTGCCTCTCTGGGGCTTTCAGAGTGGAGGAGGGTGTGGGGTGTCGTAGCTCAAGGCAGCAGCCTCAGCCTTTGCCAGGAGGAGCGCCTTTGCAAACATGCTCATCCTTCCTTGGTTTGTAACCAACCCCACATTACACCTGAATTGCTGTTATCTGTGATTTCCTTCTGCCAGAGGCTTGTTTTTGTTCTCTTTGTTTAAGGCTGGGTTTACCCTACCCCCAAATCCCATCCCTTTGACGACCAGTGACCACTGCTGAGGTGTTTGTAGCCTCAAGAACCTTGTGCCTGTTCCTGCAGCCTCTGCTGTCATGTCCTGTCCTCCAAAGCCCATTCCACTCCAGCTGCATAGAGGATATTTATACACAGCAGAACTACTCAGTACTACTGGTTATTAGTTGAAAAATTTATACCAAAGCAGCAGCAGCAGCAGCAATGCATTTACTGGGCTCCAAGGCAGCAGCAGCAGAGGACCCCAGAGGAGGCCCAGGAGCATCTTCTCTGCTGTTCACCTGGGGATAACGTTCTCCAGGGACACCCAAATCTCTCCTACCCAAATAACCCCTCCCCGGTGCCACCTTCAGTTAGCACCTGCCAGATGGCTCTGCCCCCTCTCTGGAAATGTTCTGACATTCAGGTCACACGTTGGTGCTGTGATCTCACCAAAAAGGTGGCTTCAGTTGCACTGACATTTCTTCAGGAAGCAGGAACTGGCTGGATTTCAAGGTGGTTTCCACCAACCCCTTGAAATTGGGATGAGGTTCAAATGTCTTCAGGAAGTCACTCTGATGTGCAGTTCCAGGATCTGAATCCTTCTGTCCTCCTTTCTTACTTAGTTCCCTCCTACTTTTCCAGCTCAAGCCTGGGTGCAGAGGGAAAAAGAAAGAAACGCAGGATGCTGGTGCAGGGAACCAGGAGATCAGCTGTGAGCTACATTATGCACAGGGTTGAGCCACAACATCCCACCATTCACCAGCATGAAGGGTCTTGAGGGGAAGCCATACAAGGATTGGCTGAGGGAGCTGGGCTTGTTCAGCCTGGAGGAGACTGAGGGGAGACCTCACCAGGGTCTGCAGCTTCCTCCCGAGGGGATGCTCACAAACTGGAGGGCTCATCAACTGGTTCTGACAATGTCTGCAGGGCCGTATGATGAAGTTCTTTCTTCTCAGAAAACTGCAACAGCCTCTCAAGATGGATCACCTGGAATCAGTCCATCACGGAGCTGTCAGGGTGCTGTAGTAGGGGGGTTGCTAGTCCATTCTGAACCTGGTGAGAAACCTGTTTTCCTTGGAAGCTCAGGCGGGATCTCCCCCTCTTCTCAAATAATCTGATTGAACATGACCTGCACTGCCACATTGGCTGCTTCCACCTCCACCCAACAAGCTGCTCTCTCCTGTCTGGCCAAGGCACAGAACTGCCTGCATGGTCAGATAGCAAAGTAAATTTTTTCCTGGAGGCACAGAGGGAATTGAGGTATCTGAATTTTGCTGGCCCTCATTTTCCTCTTGACTTTCTATCTGTGAGAACTGACTTATGTTGAGTACGGGCCAAGTCTAGGAAAAGGAGGTACAGAGCAGAAGTGCTTTGGTCAGGACAACAGGGCGTGACTGCCAGGGAGCCAGAGCAGGTGTCTGGTGTCCAACGTGGTGCTGGGCTCATACAAAGCACTGTCTCTGATGGTTTTCAGTGTAGCTCTGGTGTCTGCACCCACAGGCACAGGCACAGGCACAGACAGCCCCACAGATATCACAGACTTTACCACACACAGCCTTGCCAGCCAGCACTCCTCAGGTGTGAGCAGCTCCTTCCTGCACATACCAACCCCTTCCAGCCCTCCAGAGCCTGCCTGCCTGTGCTTTTGGGACTGTTGACACAGCTACACCTGTGGAGTGACAGCCCTGCACTCAGCTCTGCTGCTGCAGATGAGCAGGGATTTGCTGTCTGGACATGCCACATTCTCCTGATGGTAAGGCCTGTCCAGCCTTTCCATCTGGGATTTTTGCAAAGACAAAGGCTGTATGGCAGGTGCCCCACAGAGCAGCCCTGCTGTTCTATTTCCAGTACAACGGTGCTCTGTTTCTCCAGGAGAGGGAGTTTGTGCTTCATCCTCTCCTCCAAGCGCTTTGCACAGCTTTAAACATTAAAGAAAAAATTTCGGTAGCTGTTTTCTTATTCCTCAGAGCAGCCCTTCCTTTCCCTAAACCCTTACTATGCTCAAAGCAATGGCCACACATGTGAATTCTATCAGGAGTCAAAGAGAAAATGGAGTTGTGTTGAAAAGCAGAACCTGTGGTATTAACAGAATCCCACAATCCTTGAGGTTGGAAAAGCCCTCCCAGCCCATCGAGTTCACCCTGTGCCCACCCTGTCCCCCAGCCCAGAGCACTGAGTGCCACGGCCAGGCCTTCCTTGGACACCTCCAGGGGTGGGGATTCCAAACCTCCCTGGACAGCCCCTGCCAATGCCTGACCACTCTTTCCAGGAAGAAATTCCTCCTGATGTCCAACCTGACCCTCTCCTGGCACAGCCTGAGGCCATTTTCCTCGTTCCCTGGGAGCAGAGCCCGACCCTCCCCCCACCCCCCACCCCGCCCCCCCCCGGCTCCTCCCTCCTGTCAGGGACTTGCAGAGAGTGAGAGAGTCCCCCCTGAGCCTCCTTTTCTCCAGGTTGAGCCCTCCCAGCAGCTCCTCATCAGAATTGTGCTCCAGACCCTTCCCCAGCTTCGTTCCCTTCTCTGGCCACGCTCCGGCCCCTCAATGTCCTTTTCATCACAAGGAGCCCAGAACTGGACACAGCACTGGAAGTGCCCCAGCAGTGCCAGCACAGGGGAGCCCTCTGTAATACAGGCCTGAACCCTTCATTTATACTCACCTGGCCACCAAAGGAGACTCAGGGTTGGGATGAAGATCAGGGGAAGCCATGCCAGAATATTAGTGGGAATACAGCCTATGCAATTCAAAGTGCTCCTGACAGGACACCAGCACATCTGCATTCACCCTGCTTGGGTCCAGGCAGGTTTGAGCTCATCCAAACCTCAAAGCTGGTCTTGGAGCTCCCCAGACACACAATAACCGTAACAGAGCACAGTGTGCTCTTTTGGATGTTATCTGATGCTTGGTGAAGGTCTGAGAAGCACCTCAGCCAGGCCAGTGGGCACAAAGGTGTGAGGAACTGGTGTGAGGTGCCAGTCTGGGCCACTGAGCAACCAGTGGCTCCAAGTCTTCTGGAAGGCTGGTCCAAACACTGGCTCCTCAGCCTTGGCACCGAGTATGGAAAACAGAGGGAGGGGCTGTGTGGACTGTGGTGCCCACAGGAAGAATCCCATCATATGTCACTCAAGCAAGGAAGGTTGGAACTGTCCAAGGGCTCTCAGGAGCAGTAACAGTGGCACTGTGCAGACGTGGATCCTGTTGAAGACAACGGGGACATCTGGGACATGGTGGGAGGTTTTCTGTACCACCTCAGCAGTGACACTGTGACAATGGGATCCTCAGCAATGGAGTGAAGGACAGATGGGCAAGAGAAGAGTCCAGAGGAAAAATGGAACATGAGTTCAACAAGAAGCAGTGGAGAGGAACTGAAATGTCTGCAAATATGTTCCCTCCTGTATGTCAGTCACAGGGGAACAGAGCTGAGAGGGATCCTCTCCCTCCTGCAGAGCACAGGAACACCCTGTGCAGGGATGGGCAGGTGGACTCATGTGCAGCCACCAGCTTCTGTCAGCTCCTTCAGCTGTGACAGCTTCCTCAGGGCAAATCCCAGGATGCAAAGGCAGGTGGCAGTGCCAAAGGAACAAAGTCCCAGAGCAGCCCCAATCCATGGAACTGTAAGATGAGGATCTGGGTTCTCCAGTGGCTGCCCAGCAGGGAAGGACCCTCCCTGGTGTGTGCTCAGACTTTGTCTTCTGCCTTCACCAAATGAGCGATCTTGGATTCTGACTGAAGTGTGAGGATAGCAGGTGATCCAAAATTCTCCAAAGTATTGTGCTGGCAACAAGAAGTTCCAGAAAAGGGCTTGGTGTGGTGCAAACACGGAATTTAGGCAAACTGACGGACTGCAGCCACGTGAACCTTTCCGACTGTGTATCTCTTTACAGTAAGACTTTCTTCAGCACCATGACCTGCCTTCCTTTCTCTTGACACAACTGTCACCCTCCAAGTGATGAGACACTGCAAGGGCTGATGCCAGGCGATCCACCCATTCCCAAGTACTCCTGATCCTGAGCTGTGGCATGACCAGTGATCCCTGCAGGATGCTCTGGCTCTCCCCTCTCCGAGCTGGGCACTCCTGGGACCATCCCATCCATCCAGGTGGAGCAGAGCAGGCACTCGTGGCTGGGCCCTCTACCCTGACACTCTTCTTTCCCTGTCAAGTGGAGCTCCTGGGCTCCACTTGACAGGGCAGACTCCAAGCCCTCCATAGCTTCCAGGCAGGAGAGACACATCCCAGCACCAGGCAGTAGGAATTACCTGGGGTTCTGAGATATCTGAGTTCTGCAGACCTTGGCTGCTCTTGCAAAACTGAATCAGCCTGCAAGGCTGGGAGTATTGGCTGCCCTTTTCCTGGGGCATGGGCACAGCCACCTGCCCTCCTTACAGGTCCTGAGAAACTCCAGAACCTCCGAGTGCCCACCTGACAGGCACCCACATCACACAGAGGGCCCAGCAGTCTTCCAGAGAGACAGAATATATCCAGGGCTCCCTATACTTCTTTTATTTAGCTCAACCAGATTCGAAGGCTGCTTCCCTCCTCCACCTGGAGGACAGACTCTGAAGGCAGGTATTCCACAGCTCTTAGTGAACCTTCCCATTCATGTCTGACCTCATAAAATGAAAATACCAAGGTCACAGTTGCATCTTAGTTTTATTACAACCGACCTGCAGGCAAAAGGATAGAATTAGTACATAAACACTCTGATCCATGTATAATAGCTTAAATAGAGGAGGAAGTCAAACCAGGATACCAGATAAAATATTGGGAAGCTCTTTGAAGCAGTTATGTTCCTGAGCTTCATTTTACAGACAATAAGGCAACATCCCTGCACATCAGCTTTTTGATATTCTTTTATACATTTTTTCTATGGTACAAGAAAAAAATAACCAGAATTCACAATGTACAGTTCTTACACTATTTTCACAGCTTCTGAACACTATACACCTTTTTTCTTTTTTTTTTTTTAATAAAGATACATTGCAATCAATTGTGCACCCTTAATAAATGGTATTAATCTATGTTGAATAGGCTAAACCTGTCCTGTATGGTCACCCAGGCCACAGTACCTCAGCCCTGACTGTCACTGGCAGATCAGAGCTTTTCTTTTCCATTCCCAGCAAACTGGTCCTGCTGCTTGAGACGGGTCAGCACCAGAGCACGGGCCCAAGCCCTCCCAAAAGGGCAGAGCAAGGCAGGTGCTTGTGTTCTGGGTGTGCTGGCCTTCTGAAAGGTTTCTGGGCTCCCTGTCACTGGGGAGATGCACAGTGGAGGCAGACAGAGCCTGTGCACGTGTGGCTGCCCTTGCCCCATGGGACACAGAGGGTCCATGGTCCCATTAGAGGGTGCTGAAGGCTGGAATCACAGCTCCATAGGGAGTTGCCTGAGAAAAGCTCTGGGTTGAGGGCAGAATCACTTCACACACTCCATGTACGTGTTCAACTGATCCTTCCGTGGGATGCACCAGAGCTGCCAGGAATGACCAGTTACTCCAGAAAGCTCTGCCTCATCTGTTTTGGGAAGACTTTGGTGACTACCTTGCCTGAGAAGCAGCCTCAGAGGAACAGAGTCCAGGAAGGGCAGGACTAAGGGATCCCCAGGGCTCACACTGGCCTCGGTGCCAGTGGGAGACATGCAGTGCTGTGAGATGTCACCTCCGTGGTGCAGGAACACCAGCTGTCCCAGGAGCATGACCTGGCTCTCCTTTCCCAGCTGGGATGGGCTGGTCTTCGGTGCTCCCACACCAGCCTGGTTTGCACTCAGTAGCTTTGGTTTGAAGCCCTTCCTTGGGGTCCTGCCAGCACCACAGTGCCTTCACTCCCATGGCAGCCTGGGTCCATGTTGGCTGCAGAGCTCTCACAAGAGGTTGCTCCAACACTGGTGAAGTCCTACCAAGTGCCTAAACCAGACAGCCCAAAATGGAAAGCAGAGAGACTTGTAGCTTCCATTTTATCCCTGGTGTGCTACTCAACCTGAAAACTGCAATGTTTGGAGAAGTTTTCAGGAAAAATTAATCTTTGAAAAATACGTCAATTAAAACCAACAGAATAAAGCCTGATGTGCTGCTTCACTGAGGAATGGGCCAGAAGATGACAGCTTGCCTGGCCTTGCTGGGCCAGTTAAGAATCCTCAAGGCATTAGACACTCTCTCATCTCCTTCTGCATCCACCAGTCTCAGGGAGGTTCATTCCAGGGTGCAGCAACAGGAGTTATGGAGGGTCACAAAAGAGGTTCAGTATCCAGAAGGTGGTGAACAGTCTCCAGCAAGGTCAGCAGAGTGTGATGGGCACAGAGCCCATGGCAGCCCAGGACACCCGTCCATCCTGCCAGCAGTGGCGAGACAGAAGAGCTGAGGTTTGGACTCAGGAGGGACACTGGGCTGGGAGAGCACCAGGGCTGGGGACAGAAGGAACACAACAAACACTGGCCAGAACTCACAGCACACTAAAGCAGTTGCAGCCTCTGTGGACAGAACTGGGCAAAGGCAAAGAAAAGCCAGAGGGTGGTGAGCACTATAAACCAGGTCACAAGCAGGTTAAATTCAATCAAGTAGTTTAATAATTCTTCAGGTCAAAGGTCTTATCTTACCAGGTAACAATTTACAGGACACCTAGTTAAGAGTGAAGAGTGGCTGGCTTGGTAAAAGGAGGAAGAATACATTATGTCCCATCTCAATAGCTTAATGTTAGCCTCTTTCAATGCAACATATTTTTGGTAAAGACATATTCACTATATTTAACATGATCTCTCTTTAACAGGAAGTTCAGCTGAGCACACTGTCCCCAGAAAGTACACTGCGACTGTAAAGCAACAGAATTTCATAGCAGTAAATCTATTGCACTTTGTGAAGAATAAAATTCTCCTTTGCCTTCCCAGCTCCAGAAGGCAAAGCATCTCGTTGGTTAAGCAAGTTCTTCTCCCGCCAGGCAAAGTCTCTTAATGTTCAGACAGACAACGCCTAACTTTTGTTTGTTTGCTTTTTATTATTACTTGAAACAACAATTGGAAGAGTTTGAGAGAAAAATCTTTCCAGTAGCTGCTGAGAAGTTCTCCAAGTTTTGAGTCTAGAAATTAATTTTAGGTGCTATCCAATCACGGTCAACAAATAAATGTACTTATTTCCACATTTCATGAATATGTCCACAAAAGAGCAAGATGAGGTCTCTCTGTGACCAACACTAACACTGTGTGATCAGGTATTACAGGGATGCACTTTATATGTGACAACAGTATACAGACAGGATGGAAATAACACCAATATTATTGCACATGGTGTCTGGGCGAGCATTAAAAACACTGCAATATGTGATGAAAATTCTTTACAGCTTGTTTCCCTCAGCCCTTTTTCTAGAGTTTGATGTAGCAGCAATATCAATCCACGTACATTGGAGAGCTGGGAGTTGCTGGCATTTGATCCAGGATTTTACAAACATAGCATGCAACATCCACTGTGCGTTCCTCATACATCAGGATGAAGGGATGTTTCTGAAATCAGATAAAAAACAAGGTTACAAGTCGCCCTCCTGCCACATGCTGGCTCCCCAGATAAAAGCTGAGCAGGTGATTTTGCCTGGTGCAAGAACACAAGGGCTTAGTGGTGGCCACAGGACACAGCTTGGTCTGTGGCTTTTCCACATTGGGAATCTGTCTTTAATGTGAGAGGTTAATGGAGGTAGGACAGGACTCTAGAGTGTCACAAGCTGATAGGAGAGACAGGGAGTGGCTTGTGGAAGTCAAACTCAAGCCCTGCTCTCCTGAACCCTGACTGTCAGCTCTGCCCAGGAGGCCACACTTGGCCAGACCCAGCTCAGAGTAGCTGGTTTGTAATGTCAGGGTGGCCCTGGGCCGGGACACCAGGCAAACCCCTTTCACAGTCCTGCAGGGACCCTGATCTGATGCCACAGGGCACCTTCCCCTGCTGATCTCTCGCCTTGCTGGACAGACACCCATGGCAGTGGCATGGAGGTGGTGCTCCTCCTCCAGCCCTGGAGCTGAACACCCTGCCAGGATGACCCGAGGAGGGGACGTGTGTCCCAGCCCCGCTGTGTGACTGCAGAGCCACCCCAGCTCAGATACACCGTGCACTCACCAGAAGCTCTTTGTACTTTGGCCTTTTGGACTCGTCCTTTGTAAGGCTAAAGAAAGCAGAAAGAGAATTAGGAGAAGGTGGGATGGGGGAAAATGTTACAGACATCAAATACAGATTTTTACAGGACATGATGCTGAGCCCACTGCTGTCCAGGGGGACTCACTGCCTGTGGTTTCCTGGAAAATCAATCCTTGCACTGTGAGTGACCACAGGAGCTGCCTCCCTCCCTCACAGCCATCCCAGCTGTGTGGGCAGGGGACAGTGAGTGGCACCAAAGGCCACCAAAGTCCTGTCCCAGGGGACATGGTGGAGAGAGGGGATGGACTGGGTGACACTGACACCACAGCCCCTGCCCCAGAAGCCAGAGCTGCACCACTGAGAAGAGAATGGGTGGATATGGCACCTTTCCCAAACAAAGGGAGTCACTCTAATTCCCAACAGCTGCATTTCCATCCCCAGGAGCTCTGGCTGGGCCGTTCTCCATCTCCAGCACCACCACAGTGTGGCCTCCACCCCATGGAGCAGCTGAGGGTCACCAGCACTGCCCTGCCCACAGAGCCTGTGGGGCAGAGGGGGCACAAACCCGGTGACTGGTTCCACACAGCTGTCTCCAAGCTTCTGCCACCCCAGAGCAATTCCCTGCCTGACCCCATCAAGGCTCTCTGGGGGCTCCAATCTGCTCCTGCAATACCTGTAAGGCAACAAAGCAAGACTTGAGCTCACAGACCGAGCTTTGCTCTGAAATGTACACACACCCTTTCCTAAAGCACTCTGAGAAATCCCTCATTCCTTTCCCAGCTCAATGTGAAGCTGCTTGCCTGGGGTGGCCACTGGCAGCACCAGGAGCCACACACTACTTGGAACTCTGGTTCCAAGGATCCTGATCCTCAGGAGCTCAGGGCTCCATAGCTGCTGAAGCCAAGCACAGACTGGAGACTTCAGAGCAGAAAATTGAACTGCTGTAGGAAGCAGTTCCAGGAGTGGGACTCCAGACAAGCCTCTAATTAAAAAAGTTGGGCTGAAGGGGAAAAATGTTCCACCTAGGCATTCACAGTGCTGAAAGAAATATCAGGAACTCTTTAACACTGAAATGTTCAATAAATGTTTCTTGCCCCGAGAAGCCCCATCCCTGGGAGTGTTCAAGCCCAGGTTGGACGGGGCTTGGAGCAACCTGGTCCAGTGGAAGGGGTCCCTGCCTGTGGCAGGCGGTGAAACCAGGTGAGCTTTAAGATCTCTTCCAACCAAATCCATTCTGTGATTCTATGACAATATCCCTTCCTCACTGATCTATCCTAGCAGTGATACTGCAGGACTCTCTTTCGACATTTTTCCTGACTCTTGAATGCACAAACCCAGAAGACTCTTAGATGCGCATCTGTGGGATGTTTATGCCATCACCCGCCACACAGCCTTTGGGAACCTGACCTGCCAGCTTAGTAACCCCACAGCTCACTGTTCGCACCGAACTAAAGGTTATTTCGAGAAATATTTATTGCAGTGTTGCTATGAAGACCCCATAAATACTCCAGGCAGAAGTCAGATTATTTACAAAACCAGGTTAAACAAAACCCAGAATCAGGCTGAAATCTGCCCCGGGCTCTGTGTGCTGTGTCCGATCCAGAGTAGCGGCCCTAGGAAGGGGAAAGGAGGTGGAAATACAAACTGACCTGATAAGCCTGGAGAACAAAAGGCTCTGAGGAGACCATAGAGCCCCCCTCCAGGGTCTAAAGGAGACCTACAGCAAGGCTGGAGAGGGACTTTGTACAAGGGCAGGAAGTGACAGGACAAGGGGGATGGTAGTTTTATTAGTTTATTAGGAAGAAATTCTTGGCTGTGAGGCTGGTAGAGCCCTGGCACAGGTTGCCCAGAGAAGCTGTGGCTGCCCCATCCCTGGAAGTGTTCAAGGCCAGGTTGGACGGGGCTTGGAGCAGCCTGGTCTGGTGGAAGGTGTCCCTGCCCACGGCAGGCACTTGGAATGGGGTGGCCTTTAAGGCCCCTTCCAACCCAAACCATTCCATGGTTCTGCGGCCAAAGACATGGTTGTTTAATTGAGATGCTGCACAGGCTCCTCTGCTGGATGATTTGGAGCCAAACTCACAGGGCACCACAGCAAGTTCCTGGCTTTGCAAAGTCTGATGATATGACATCTCCATGGAGAACTATGTGGAAACACACATTGTTCTGTACACGGGGAAAGCAATTCTGACCTTTCTAAGCAAATGCTACAGTTGCAGTTTCAGTTTTGACTGAAAAATAGAAACTTCTGAGCAACAAACCATCTTGATGCTTGATTTTCTGCATCCCCAAAACAATAACCAGGCCTTCCTCACAGGGGGCTGGCCTCCTTAAAAATTTGTAATTCTGAACTAGACTACAATCCAAACCCAAAAATCATCTCCAGAGGATGAAAAGTTCTGAACCAAAACCTCTTGACAGTTGACATTGTCTAGTGCTGAGCCTTCCTGTGTCACAGAGCTTTGAGGTGGCCACCCCTGTGCTGGGGATGTCCATCACCTGGTCTGCTCAAGGTAGAAGGTCCCAGAAGACAAATGCAGGTCACACTGATGGATCTCACCTGTGCTTTGGTTAACAAAATTATATTGACCACCTTTCTCATTTAGATAGAAAAATGCTTCACCAGAAAATTCCCAATCAGCCCTTACCCTGAGCAGGACCCCACAGCTCTGGCAGGTGGGGAGACTCCCCAAGCTCCCCTTAGCAGCACCACAGATCCTCCACACAGGGCTGCAGAGGCCCTGCCTGCAGAAAACCATCTCCAGTCTTGATCTCAACATTCAATTCACACAAGGCATGAAGCCAACAACCCAGCAAGCCACAGCCACAGGTCCTGGCAGTCACTGTGCTGAGCCCACCCCAAGAAGTGGGCAGGAAGGCTCCCAGCCTTGCCAGGCAAAGGCAGGACAGTACAGATCCTCTTTGCCCGATCACGGGACAACGCTGCCCAGTCTCTCTGGCTTCAAACTGCAAAAGAAAGAGCAAACAGCAGGTCTGTCCCAAGGCTCTGTGACAACAAGGAACAGAATGCACATGCTAGGCCCCTACCTGCTCACACAAACCTCCTACCATGGGTCTTACCATGCCTCTCCCTAGCACAGCCACTCAGAGGTTTTCTCCTCACCCCTTCCCTAAAGAGCAGTTTCCAATGTCTGCCCTTCAGCTGCCATCTGGACAAGTTCCCCATCACCTACAAACCACTGAAGTGTGAGAGGTCCTTACCCTCATGCTGGTGCAGGAACATGAAAAAAAACCAGGAGGTCCTGGGCACATGACCCTTGTCAAATACCCAGCAGTGACAAAACAAGCCCAAGTGCTTTCAGCAGGACACACTTACCACAAGTTGACGAAGTTGATGAAACTGGGGGAGAACTCCCTTTCCTCTGAGTTGCTCAGCTGTGGTGGGTCTCCTTTCACTACTTGTGTCAACTGGTCAAACACACTGTTCCACTTGGGGTAAGGGAACCGCCCCGTGGCCAGCTCATACTGCAGGGAGACAGCAACAGCACCAGGCAGGTTTACGTGAGGTAAGTTCAGTCAGGGCAACAGAATGTCTGCAAGGACAATGAACCCCTCAAAAGGAAGGCTGAGATGAGATTCTTCATCCTATTCCCTATATGGTTCTAAGAGGAGGGAAGGTTTCACCCAGCAGTAAATGCTGCCTGTGTGAAGAGCACGGCCAGATTTAGCCTGGCCAGGCCATGCCTCCACATCTGCCACTGACTGTACAACAAACCAGTGTAGGAGAGTAAAATCTTCCAAGCATCCTAACAACTACCAGAGAAAATGGATAATGAGAATCATACAATCATAAGATATATTAAACTGGAGAGGACTCACATGGATCACCAAGTCCAACTCCTTGCTCCTCACAGGACAATGGAAATGAGCATTTTAAAATATCAGTGGGGAAGACAGAAGCTACTAGTTCATAAGTTATTGCTGCTGCTTTCTCTTCCGCTTCACCACCTGGAGAAGGTAAAAGTTTCTCACTGCATCAGTGCGTGCATCTTGCGGTGCTGTGGTTAAGCCAGTGAGGAATCAGAATACCAGAATCCAGGATTAACCAAAGTCTCTGTGCAGCCGAAGTACAGCAGCTGCCAGGGCTGTCAGAGGCTTATTCCCACAGGCTGGGTGTTCTGCCCTGCACCACCACACTCACCATCCCTCCTCAGCTCACACTTTGAACACAAAACTCATTTACGATCCAACACCTCTTCCCTGCTCACATCTTGCTCTCTGCAAAACACAGCTGCAGCCAAAGGTATCTGCAGGGGTTCAGGACAACCATCTGCTTGGATGGGATTTAGATTGTTCCTGAGCCAGGAAGTGCCCATTTCAATCACAACATGCAAACATGTTGTGTTGGGCTTGGAGCTGGGCTGGGCTTCCCATGTGTGATACCATCCCACTGCAAAGGGCACCAAGGCTCCCCAGCAGGAAAGGGGTCAAACCCCCCACTTACCAATGTAATCCCCAAGCTCCAGACATCTGAGCGGACGTCGTAGCCTTGCCTGGAGGCACTGGGATCTATCCTTTCCGGCTGAAACGGGAAGAAGGTTCAGTCAAGCACTGTGCCATACAGGAAGCAACGAGAAGTATCTGCAAACTTATCAGAAACTCTGAGTCTGTCCCACCAAGGCAGAGCCTGGCACAGCTCCAGAGGCAAACTTTTGGCCAGGACAGACCTTCAACCCCAGCAGAGAAATGTCTTAAGGAATCGCTTAAAACACTGACTTCATGGAGGTGTAGTGGAAGAGGTGATGGGGAAATGGCCATTTATCACAGTCTAATCTTTTGGTTGTTTTCTTTTCCTTTTGCACAAGCACCTTGAATAATGGTGACTGTCTATTTATTTAGTTTTGTTCAACTCCGGGATTTCTTTAACACGAAGTCTCTGTTTTCACAGCCAAGTTGTTCCCAAGGGATTATAAGGCTTGGAATCAACATCTCATCCACCATCCCGAGGCTTAGCAGCATCTACCAGAACTGTTCTCCCCAGCTGGCTGCTGATTGCCGAATCTCAACAGGTAATAAAAACAGTGCATTTTAAGAACAGCTTCCCTTTACAAGGTTTGGTCATCCCTTGAAGGCAATTATGATACTACAAGGTCTTCAGATATCCAAAATATCTTCAATAGAAAACAATATTTAGCCAGATATGGGAGGTTTGCACCTAAAAAGCAAGTTATCCAGAGAGGATAACAGCAAAAAAAAATCTTTATGCCTTGCATGTCAACTTATGAGAAACATCAGCCTGCCTTCTTTAGTAAAAAATATAATAATTAAAACATCAAAAGAAACAGGGTCTCATTCAGTTTTGGCTACAACAATAATAAAGATACCCAAGTTGCAATAAATTCTAAATTATGAGGTACAGGACTCTGAAAGCCCCGGATGCTTTGTAAGCTACATTTTGCTACAATGTCATGGCAGATGCAGCTGAAGAGTGCCACGCAATGAACCAAGTCCTTCAGTGCAACCTCCACACTCCAGTGAGCAGACAACTTACTGTCGACTCACCACATGAGCAGACACCTCCCAGATCCCATGGGAATGCTTCATGGCATTCCTGACTGCTCTGCCATGCTGCCAGCAATCCTCTTTGCAGCCCACCACCCACATGTGACTGCCCCTGCTGTGACTGCTGCCAGACCTCTCCCTTTCCCTCAGCTACCAGCACCTTCTCCAAGGAAACTTGCCCAGGACATGCATGCCCACAGACCCAGAGAAGGTTCTGCCAAGCTGCAGTGGTTCTGCAGGTGGCTTCTCCTACAGCCTCCCTGTGTCCACTGCTCTTCAGTACCTGGGCCAGTACCTGGGCCACCTTCCCAGAGCCAGTGATATGTTTCGTCATGCTCACTTTCAGTTACAGTATCTGCTTTGAACCAGGCTGGCTTCCAAGGCCATACCCAGAACATCCTGCCCATCCCACCCTCCAAGCTCTGCCCTTTGCTGGTTTTTCCTTTGGTTGTGGTTTCCATTCAGCTTAAGCTCATACATTAGTTATTCCTCTCATGACTTGGATGGATGTTCCAATACTTCTGGTGGGAGGGCAAAATAACAAAATCACTAAAATTCAACTCTCTTAAAACAACCATCAGCCCTTCATATGCTTGTCTTGTAGCTCAGTCAAAACCTATCATGTCTGCACTGCAGGTACCTCCCGTGCTGCTGCCTCCTCACAGCCAACTCTGGCCTTCCCTCAGGAGTCCAGACTTCTCATACTGGGTACAACAGAATGCCAGACAGCTGGGAAGGGATCAAGAGCTAACAGAGCATCCATTGCTTTAAATACGGGGAACAGAAATGCAATGACAACTTCTCTACAACTCTGTGGGAGGATCTGAATGGAAAATGTGCATTCCCAGTCCCTGCTTATTTGAGGGGAGGATGGTTTGATAGGCAGCAAACATTCAGCATGCAGATATATTTAGATGTTTCAGGAGGTCACTGGATATCTCAGTAAGAAGCAAAATATCTCAGGGAGTAGCCCATGGGTGAGCACTTGGTCATACTCTGGATCAGGAAGGACAAGAGGAGCTCAGACTTACAAATCAAAGCTGTGCTCTGAGGTAACACACAGAATAACATCACCTCATGGGTACAAAAAAAGTCAAAATGCTCTCAGCAATGTGTTTCTGTGAACAGCCCAAAAGGTCAAAGAGAAACCAAACAGAAGATGCCAGCAGTAGGGAGCTGGATAGAAGAACATGGCATTAATAACTGACCAGCACTGGACGTGGCCTGGCAGACACTTCCCTGTCCCCTGTCACAGGCTGAAAAGCAGCTTCCAGGGACTGTCATCATGAGTGATGCTGTGTCCACCCCGCTCTGTTTCAATGCCACAGGCAGCGTGATGGACCTGCAACCCCCAGCAGCCTTCTTTGCCTATGACCCCACACAGCCCCTCCAGCATTCCTGGAATTCAGGGCCCAGAACAGCCAGGCTCCACCAGCCCAAGGGCTCTCCCAGAACTGCTCTGCTGTGCCTGCAGCCCTGTAACGCCCTGGCTTCCCTTGGAGCAGAGCTCTCACCTCCAACCCCTCCTGCCAGGCACCAGGAGCTCCTCCTGCCTTCCTGGCTCCAGCAGCAACAGTGGGTGTGAGACACACGGAGCTATCCCTTCCCTGTCCCTCAGGCACAACACTGTGGCCAGCTGGCCAAGGCACGGGATTGTCCCACTCCTTCTCGCTCTGCCCCCTCAGGTGAGACCCCACCTGCAGAGCTGCCTCCAGCCCTGGAGTCCCCAGCACAGGAGGGACATGGAGCTGCTGGAGCGAGTCCAGAGAAGGGCAAAAAATGATCCAAGGGCTGGAGCCCCTGTGCTATGGAACACGCTGAGAGAGCTGGGGGTGTTCAGCCTGGAGGACAGAAGGCTCTGGGAAGACCTTACTCTGGCCTTTCAATATATAAAGGGGGCTTATAAGAAAGACAAAAAGACTTGTTACCAGGGCATGGAGTGACAGGACAAGGGTGACAGTTTTACACTGAAGGAGAGTAGATTCAGATTAGATTTAAGGAAGAAATTATTTACAATGAAGGTATTAAGACTCTGGTAGAGGTTGCCCAGAGAAGCTGTGGCTGCCTCATCCCTGGAATTGTTCAAGGCCAGGTCAGATTAGGCTTGGAGCAGTCTGGTCTAGTGAGTAGCAGGGCTGGACCAGGTAATCTTTGAAATCCAAACCTATGGGTTCTATGGTTCTGTCAATGCTCCCTGTGCTGCAGGACACCATGAACCACTGTCCCCACCATGTGAGGCACCTCTCTGGGCTCATGGCCACTGCCCATAAGCATTTTGGCAATAGAAGATCGATTCCACAGCTGGCAGGTACCTTGCCACCAAGCAAATCAGTCACCTTGCAGGAAAACAAGGACCTCCCTTGTGACCAAGGACTGTCTCTTTAGTCCCATACCCCATGTAACAGACACTGGTGTGTGGGAATGGCGGTGGGTGGCCCTGCCCCGAGC
Organism: Corapipo altera; assembly: GCF_003945725.1. NCBI lineage: Eukaryota > Metazoa > Chordata > Aves > Passeriformes > Pipridae > Corapipo > Corapipo altera. Next base: position 1,036,092 of record NW_020884993.1, read on the forward strand.
GCTGCTGGGGACACATCACCATGTCTAGAGGCTGCCACCAGGGACCAGCCAGCACAGGGCCACACCACATTATGGGGATGCTGGCCCTGCCAGTGCTGTGACCCCCCACACCACAAATCCATGGCACAGATCCACAGTAGAGCAGTTCCAAGCTGCAGACGAAGGACTCACTCTCCACATAACACAGTGAAAGGAGGGGACTGCACAGAGAACAACTGTTCTGGGCAGGGCCCAACTGCTCAAAGGGACTGGTGGGACGGGTGGCACTGGTGAGGCAGAGCTGGTTGTCTCAGGCACCAATGAGGGGCAGCCTTCTACTTCCACTAAGAAGAGCACTGGGGATGTGGCCCTAGACCATGGTGGTACAGTTAGGAGGGAAAGCAGGATAGACCAAAGTAAATCTCATCTAAATGGGAAGCAGGAAGTAGGTGACATGGGAGCAACTAACACCAACTAAGGAAGAGTCACCATGTGAACTCTGGGGACCTGGAGTGAGGGCTGCACACAAAGCCTGGCTCAGGCCAGGTGTCCTGCAGGAAAGGAAATGGCTGAGGTGAAGACCCACCTCTGGACTGTGCTGATGGGGTAAAGGGGCAGAGTATGGATGCATCAGAGAAGGGTACAGGCTGCCATGGGACTTCTCTCTAGTTCAGTGTTCACCTGGGCACCAGCATTTTGACTGAAAAATGAGCAGTGAGCAGCACAGATCCTCACTGCCCTCCAAACCCCAGGTAAGCAAACACACGTGGTTCAGGTTATCCTCCCTCTCCTGCAAGACCCAGCTACACAAACACCTGCAGCTTGGGCTGAGACACAAGGACAGATGCACACAGGACTCCCTGTACCCCTGAGCTCCTTCATGTAGCTAAAGAGTAAAGTTGCATTTCTTAGAAAACCCAATTCTTGAAGCTCAGATCTGGGTTTTCACTGGTTATGTAAACAGGGAATTTTATCCCACATGCACCACAAATTCAAAACTGCCTCCACAGCAATAAAAAGTACACAACAAACTTCTTTTCTACTTAGGTCAGTGCATCCCTAAACTAAAAGGAAGTAAAAGGTTACCAGAAGCAAAAAATGACCAGAAAGTGCTGTATTATTGCAATACAAAAAGCAGAAAAATTCTACATGATACAAACTCTCCCTCTGCTCCAACCCAGGAACAGAGAGATGTGAAATGGAAGCTGCCAGCCTGCCACGAAGACTAACTTCTCACACTAAAACACGTGTAAAATGAAGTCCAGGGTGCTGCAGCAGCAATGGGAACCATCCTATGGACCATCAATAACTGGTTTGGGAAGTTCTTCTGTTCAGTAAGGAGAACATTGCCACTCACTTTGCACATTGCTGTATTTCTCGAGAATATTCATACAGCAAAAAGCAAGTTGTTCTTCCTTCAGGGCTGTCCCCCCACATCTCCCCCCACCTGCTCACTGAGACCTCCAAACGTTTTTACTCCTGTGAGCCCCCTCCCTGACTGCCCTGCTGGGCTGGGCTGGCAGTTCAGACTCTGTAAGGCTGAATAAGAGCCTGAGTGCTCACCTGGCCAGGAGATGCTCACACCAGCCCTCCATCTCCCAGAAAATCACAGAACGGTTTTGGTTGGAAGGGACCTTAAAGACCAGCTTGTTCCAAACCTCTGCCATGGGCAGGGACACCTTCCACTAGACCAGGTTCTCCAAGTCCTGTCCAACCTGGCCTTGGACACTCCCAGGGATGGGGCAGCCACAGCTTCTCTGGGCAACCTGTGCCAGGGTCTCCCACCCTCACAGGGAAGAATTTCTTCCTAATATCTAATCCAAACCTGCTCTCTGTCAGTTTGAAGCCACTCCCTCTTGCCCTGTCACTCCAGTGAACAGGCCCCCTCCAGCTTCCTTGTAGGCCCTTTCAGATCCTGGAAGGTGCTCTGAGGTGTCAGAGATTGAAATGGTTAATGGCTTAAACATTAAGATCACCAAAAGACTTTTGTCAAACTGCAAAGAAACAGCTGCTCATCGGGCAAAGCCCACCTCTCTCTGAATATGCCTACTGTGAAAAGACCTTCAGATGAGATAAGTGGGTACCATTGCCCAACTGTCCTGAGTGCAGAAGGGTGTGCACACCTGAACCTACAAACTGGATTTCCAGATAAGGGAAGAGGTTGATAAAAAGCAAATTGTGCAAGGTGGGATAATCCTTCTTACCATGCCAATGTCCTCCCTTACATGATGACTCTGCTGTGAAAACCCCTCAGGGAGCATTGAAGACATTTCACACCTACCATGGGCTATTCATCTCAGATTTTAGACCATGATGGACCATAACTGATGCTAATGTAACACGAAGCTGTAAGGTCTTAGAAGGTGTCAGAGACTCCCGACATGTCCCATGACACCATCCACTGTAAAACTCCCCAACCCAGGGGAGGTACAAGGCATTCCCACCTGAGCCTGAAGTGTATTACTCATGAAATCTTAAGAGTTTGGGGAGGGGAATGCTTCCCCCACCCCCAACAGAACAAAACCACCACTTCAACCAACAGACATGGAAGCTGCAACTACCAAGTTTCATTGCTGGACCCAGTGGGTGATTACTATATATATCTTTCCCTGTATATCTTTTCTCTTCCTTTCCTTACACATTTCCTTAAGTGTTATTTTTATGATTTAATATTGCTTTATTACTATAGATGATAACAACCAAACCAGCTGCATACCTGTTTTCCTTTGAAACAAAACTGTTCTAAAATAAATCCTACATTTACAAACACTGATCATTCACTCTTATCCACACCAAGGGATTTATTAACAAGAACCTGGGTTACCCTCCCCTTCTGAGGTGGGTCATAACATGAGGTCTCCACACAATCTGTTTTTTTCCAAGCTGAACAGCCCCAACTGGTGACACCAAAATCTTCTGCTGGCTGCTAGAGGTGAGGTAATTTCATGTGGAGCCTAATAAGCTTTGGGATCCCCTCCTGGGCACGTAGGACCTCACAGGTGACCTCAGTGCCTAAGAGCAGAGATGTGAGTCATTCACAGGAGCAACTGAGGCATCACAGTCGCTGTGCTGGGTAAAAATCTTTTCTAAGGTCATACTCTCCTCTCCAGCACCAGGTGACAAAGGACAAAGCTATGACACTGTGTTCTCTCTCTGTATGGCAGTGCCAGTTGCTCCAGGGGTCACACAGGATCCTGTGCCACAGCCTGCCCTGGTCACAGGAGGAGACCCAGCTCCTTGGCCAGGGAGTGACACAGGACACATGGTGTGATGAGGGAAGAGCTGCCAGGGCAGTGGAGAACACAAGTTCTTCTGCCTCTGCTGGCTGGATCTGCCACTGCCCCCAGCTCCAGAGTCCCCCTCACCAAGACAGCAGCAGTGACCCGAGCTCTGTGTGCATCACTTCTGCACCTACAGGAGAGCAGAGTAGTATTGTCAAAAAATACTTCAGCCAAAGCATTCGTCTCTGCTTGGATGCTGAATTCAGATGTTCCTTCCAAAATCCCCTCTGTTCTCTGACTTCTTGTCCCTCCCCCTCACCCAGGCCAGCCACAAAGCTTGTGACTGACCAGAGATTATCAGCAGAGATCATATTTCTAGAGAATGGCCTTTCCTCCCCTCCTATTTACTGTGAGAGAATGTTTCACTGAAAAGCTTCTCCAGCAGCATTTTCCAGGTAGAGATGCCAGTTCGCATGGGATCACCATCCCTTCCCAGCTGGCTTTCCTAACCCTGCCTGAATTCGTCGATCTCAACAGCAGCAAAGTGATGGACTGGTGGAGAGGGGACACTTACTAGGCACAGAAAGGTTGGAACATTATTGAAGGTAAACAGGCCCCGTTGGGTTTTTACAAATGTAGACCCTGAAACTGTGCAATGACCTTATTTGTCTTGTTAGAAAAGGTAAATGTGCCTGTAATAAAGCTGGACTAGTGCAGGGCATGGTCTGGACCCCAACTAACTCAAGCATCAATAATTTGCATCAGTAAATGCTGCACTGATAAGAGTTCAGAGTGCAACTGTTATGTGTTGAGTGGGAAAGATTTATAGTGGGACCTCAATGGTGGCCTTCCTTAGCCTACTGCTAATAATATTCATGAAAATATAAAATTAGTGTTGCTAAATTCTGCCTATTACAAAAACTATTGCTAGCATGGTACATAAGGGCTCCTGGAGAGAGAGCCCTTATGTGTGACTGGAGTGTTCGGTAAACTGGGCTCTGGCTGGCTGCTGACTCACTGGAGTAGGCAGAAAAGGCAGCACTCTGGGGTGACAGAGGCCCCTAGGGCAGAACAGAAGTGCAGGAAATCCTGAAGGAGCATCAAGACTTTGGGTGTGTGGCTGGGGCGATGCTCTGGGAGCTGCTGCTCTTGTTACAGACACCACAGGTGAGACAAACATGGAGTTTGCACAGTTTCAGGGTCTACATTTGTAAAAGGATGTTGAAAATATGAGGGGGTTATAGCCCAGTCATAAAACATTTCCCTTATGGTAGATTGGCCTAAGCTGCTCAGTCCCTAATCTCCTCAAAGAAAAGCTCAAGAGGTGACTGCATCAGACTCAGAAAGTACCTGCTGGGGAAAGGGGTGTGGCAAAGACAGGGCTCCTTAACTCTGCAAACAGAGCAGAAACCAGAGCCCACAGCCAGCCACTAATACAGGACTTGTACTAAATAGTATTAGGAGCAAAATTTATGACCAGGACAACCTCATGGTGGTGAATTCTCCAGAAGCTGAAGAGGCAACTTTAATGCAAAACTTTGGAGATCTTCACTGTCTGGCATTATTTTGGAAGGCCAACGTCCAGCACCCCAGGGCTTGACACATCAACGCCATCCCCACTGCTGCTGCCAAGGGCTGTGTTAAAGGGCTGTCAGGTGTTTCAGGCCCATCAAGGAACTTTCTCACAGAACCTCACCAAGGGCCCAGAGTTTTGGTAGGGATGCTCTGCAGGTCCTTGAAGTCGTTACTGAATCAAACACTGAACTGCCCAGTTATTTTTCCACAGCCATAAATCCTAACCAACAGGCCAGCTCCAAACACACACTGAAAGGAGTCCAGAAGGAAGCACAGCAAAGGAACTACTTCTCATCCTAGAGGATTCTGTGATGCAGCAGAGAAAGGGAACCAAGAAGGTGCCTACAGATGAAGTCACACGCATCCTAACCAGAAATCAAACGTAACATGCAGATGGCCATCAGCAAAGGTGAGTCATCGTGTGGCAAGGCCAGGCTGCAGTCATCACAGTGTGAGCCTCGTAATCTGGTTTCTTAAATATCTCTTCTGTTCAACCAGTCTGGGTGCAGGATCAAGAGACTTCCCTGGCTGCATTCCAATGCCTCTCTTTCTGGCCTCATCACCTGTGAAAGGCTGATCCTGAAAAGCACAACCCTCACCCCCAGACTCCAATCCTGACTCCAATCCTTCCCATATTATGGGAAACAGGAGCTTTTGCATTCCATGAACACTGGAGTCCCTAGTCCCAAAGCAGGTGCTGCCATGACCCTGTGTCCTGCCTGCTCCACTGCTGAGGGCCAAACAGGCTCCAGGAGGGTGGGAGGACCTGCACACAAACCTGCACACCTGGGACCTGCACAGCCCTTCACTCCCTCTCCCCATACCTGACCCTGCCCTAAGGTTCCTTGCCCATTCCTCTTGGTATCTCTGCTGCCCTGATGGTCCCGTTCTGCTGCCTGTGGCCTCCAACCAGCCTTCTGGGAGCTGATCAGGGCTGTGGGGCCACCCTGGGCCACCCCAGCACAGCCACCCAGGCAGAGCAAACCTGCAGCAGCCAGGAGCTGCTTCCAGCTGAACATCCCATGCCTCCCAAGGGCAACTATCTCCCAGACCTGACTTTCAGGCACTTCCCACTTAAATCCTAGTGGCCAAAACGTGTTTTTTCCCCCTACTTTTAGCGCTCTTCTCCACAAACCTCATGTCCTGCCCACAGTACTGCTGGGCAAGCAGTCAGCTTACACAGGTGGCTACTGTCAGGCTTCCCCAGGTCGATACAAACTGCCTGTGCAGCCGAGCATCCAAACAGGCAAGGGCGGAAATCCCATCCTGCTGTGTACCCGGCAGGATGAGGGTGAAATGCCGAGGCACAGACCCAAGCTCGGCACTGCAGCAGGGCTGCTCAGCATGGGCTCTACACCATGTGATGGTAGGGGCCACATCTGGAAAGAAGTCTCACAGAGAGCAAACCACATTTCTGCCAGTGGATGAGTGAGCAGACGTCACGTTCTGAGCTGAAGGCACGCGGGTGACAGTGGCAGCACACGCTGACAGCAGTGGGGACAGCTGCGCGCACAGCTCAGGCATCTCCCCAGCATTCCCTACGCCACAGGCAGGAAAGCCTGGATCCAGCCTGCCCTGCTCACAGAGGGGCAGGGCCACATGTCTCCCAGTCTCCTCCCAGATCTGTTTTCTCAGTCATAAAAAATTATGGCTGGGTTCCAAGTTTCAGAGGAAAGAGGAAAAAAATGTCCAACATACAGTAATATCTAGGAAGATCCAAGAGGACTTCAGTTGCATGAATTCAAATCCACAGCCTGCCTGTGCAGAAAAATGACTGACTGAGCCCGATGAAACCTGGGCATTGGGTCAGGAACGCAAAGCTGAAACAGGCTCTTGCTGTGGTTCCAAGTTGGGAAAAGGATCCAGAGAACTCCTGCATCCCTACAGCCTTCCCCTCCATGAGCACAGGGTGAGAGGGGACAGAGCTGTCACTGTCACCTTCCTTGGGTAATTTTTTTTTCTGTGCACAGCCTGATCCCTGCCCAAGCCATCCAAACACAGGGACACAGCCTCCAGCTGGCCTTGACACCAATGCCAGCAGTGACTGTCCACCTTCTCCAGAGGAGAGTGAGGAGCAGGAAAACATCCTGAGCACAGACAGGGCTGTGCACAGGCCCCTGCTCCTGCACAGGCAGGGACACACAGACTGTGTTCACTGGGACATGGGTAATGCCCTGGCACCAAGAGGGCTGCTCTGTATCTGTGCACTGCACATCCCCTTGCCCACGCCCTCAGGGAGAGCACAGTGGGCAGCCCCTGGGAAGGGGGGAAAGCACAGGGCAATGGCACCCAGGTGACCTGGGAAAAGGACCTGAGTGACCAAGGACACTGGTGACACCATCAAACTCTGCCCCTGGAGGTCCCAAAGGAGCGGGGCAGGGCAGGACATCGGTCCTCATGCTGGCTGGGTCCACCCCTGCTTAAACCAAGCACTTCCAGTCTGCCCCCTCTCCTCTCTGACACAGACACTGGGTTCACTGGAGTGTTCAGAAGGCAAAAAGTAGTAATGTCACAAAGGCCACCAGTGTCAGTGTGGCACACAGAGCCCACTCCCATCAGCAGCACCCACACAGCCAGAGGCAAGGCAGGGATCACGGGGAGCAGCACACGGGGAGGACATGGGGTTGACCAGGAGCAACCTCACCCCAACCTCACCTGGAGCAAAACCCCAGCGCTGGCACCAGCATGGGGCAAATCTGGGTGAAGAGGGCTCAGAATGGCCCAGGGGCTGCCCCAAGGGCCAGGGGCTGCCTGGGGACTCAATCTTGCCTTTGTGTCAGAGAACATAAGGTACCAACGGGCCTTTGCTTACTGTAACAATCGCAGAGGAACTGAAAGCCAAAAACAAAACAACCACCCCAGCACTGCAGCTCCAAGGCCAAGATGCTGCTCACTCGGAACAGCTCCAACACTTTTGGTTCAAACCCATGGCATTTATTTGGCAGCTGGACATGGCTCCTGCTGCCTCCTCAGGCTGCTCACAGCCAGACTGGCCAAAATCCAGTGTTATTGTTACCAACACTCTCTGGGGACCAGCCCCAGTGAACAAGGTGTTACAGGTTCTTTCAGGGGGCAAGTGCTCGTGCTGCAGGAATTACTGCAAGTGTTAGAAGGTTGCAAAACAAGACACTCTCATCAGGAAGAAGCATCCAGCAGCCCTTAACAGAGCCTCCCTGGCTGAACACAGCTACTGCTCTTGGTCTATTTTACACTAAAAAAAATACTATTTTCCTTTTGGGAGAAGTATGGCGGCTTGACTCCTTCCCAGTTATATCCAGCTTTGATCACAGCATTCCTACAGACATCAGCCTCTCCTGGCTTGGAGAAAGAGCTGGCAAATGTGCCTGCACACTGGGGACATCTCCCTGTTTCCCAGGCTTCCCAGTACATGGAAATGCTCATGTACTTGGAAAGGAGTCACTGAGGCCAGAGAGTAGCAGGGAAGAGGCCAGTCATCTCCCACACTGCTTGCCAGCTGCTGGCTGTCCCACAAACCCTGTGCCATGCCAAGGTCTGAAAAACACAAAATGAACTGGAACACTTTTGCTCATTTAAAAGTCCACTCAAGTCTGGAGCTGGTAATGGAGCTGCACAAAGAGCAGAGTGCATATGGACAGACAGATGGCAGAAAGGAAAACCAAGGGGCTATAGAAGCACTCACCCACCCACAGCCCAAGGGAAAGGAAGCAGACAGACACATCAGGAACTGTCATGGTGTAACTACACCAATGGCCGGAGCAGAGCCAACCACCTACCTGTGGCTCTAAGAAAAGGGGGGAACATTAATTCCTGAAATTATCACTCACTGAACTCGGGAGGGAAAAGGTGACAGCAATTTTTCAAGAGCTCTATCTGCAGATATGACACACACCTCAGAGTGTAGGGGCAAGGCAGTGACAACTCAAACCCCATAAAGCCATGCTGTCCAAGTGCCTGCAGTCTGGGATGCAAAAGCAGCCTCGGGTCAGATAGTTCACACTGCTCTGGCTCCCACCCCTCTTGGCCACCCCTCTTTGCTGCTGCCCTCAGCATCCCACACCTCACCAACACACCAAACGGGGCAGCTCCGACCCAGCCTCTTCCCTGCAAGGAGTTCCACACACTCGTCAAGAGTGTTGAGAGCAGAGACATGGCTCTGGCCCCTCTCCAACCTCACAAGGTCTTTATTTAACAAACTGCCCTCTTTCACCATGTTTTGTGGGTCTGGTGCTTGCACAGACTTTGCTGCACCATAGCGTCAGTCTCCAAGAACACCTGTACTATCCTGTTCAGCTCAATGAGTTTCTACCTCTGCTAGAAGGGCAGTGAGAGGAAAAGGTCAAATGCTCTGCAATCCAGACTCTGCACTTACACAGATCAGTCAGGGCAGACAGGTTTGCCTTGGACATCACAATCAGATAAAACCCATCTGAGAGCTGTGACCTGGGCCAGATGGGCACTGTACCTTAAAGGAGAGATATTTTCCTTTTTTCTCCTTGGTGGTAGATCAAGAGAGTTTGTAAGACAGTATTTTTCAGCATACAGAATAAAGCATACATAAATAAGTAACAAAAGTTAAATACAGGCACTGAAATCAAAGTTACATGGACAGCAGCAGGCACACAGTTCCCTGCACAAGGTACCATCAGCTCACATGAGAGCAGAGATGCATTTTCAACGCAGCCTGAAGCACAGAAGAAGTGTTTAAAAGCCTCAGAGAGCTTCCAAATTCACCACCACAGCTTTTCTCCCTGGGAGGGGAGGGCAGCAAACAAGCAGGACAGACTCTCAGGAGCCACGACTCAGCCCCAGCAACTTCCACACAGCTGCTCTACTTCTGCCGCTCTCCAGAATCACATTCCCCTGGAATTAAGTTCTGGCACACTTTGGAATTAAAGAGGTTTGCAATAATCACTATAATTCTGCTCTGCAATAATTCCTGTGACATAATCTTACCAGAGTAAATGGATTTCTTGCAGACCAAGACAAACCTGCACTCCAACGGCACAGCTCCCCCTGAGTGCTGGGTTTTGTTGGAGCTGCTGGAAGGCACAGAGTTCCTCTCCACTCCAGCACCACAGCCCTGGCAGCAGCAGAGGAACCCAGCAAAAAAAGGGAATGCAGTCACTCTGCCACAGCCTGGACACCTCTGCTGATGCTGCCAGCAGCAGCGCCCCATCCAGAGCTCGGTTCCATCTGGGAAAGGGGTAATCCCATGGGAAACAGGCTGTTGACAGGCAGGGCCATGCTGAGTCAGGCCTCAGGAGGGGGGTGAGGTCCTGCAGATCCCACAGATACAGCAGCTGATCCCACTCACCGCCATGTACGGCCGGCACCCCGCATCCCGCGTTTTGGCAATGGAGTCCACGAGCTGTCCACTAATGCCAAAGTCACAGAGTTTAATATTCCCATTTCTGTCCAGAAGAATATTGGAAGGTTTGATGTCTGCAGGGGAAAAAAATTTAAAGCAGTAAGTCATGGCTGGAGGTTTTGATTTCAGGAGCAGCAGCTGCAGAGGGTCGAGGCCCGCACCCCTTGGTGCTGGATGCGCTCGCTGGGGATCCTGAGCGGGAGCACGAGGAGATGGAGGCAGTCCCAGAGATGCCCCGTGCCTGGGGGCAGAGGCAGATACCCATGCCCAAACACCCTGAAATCACACTTACATGGAAAAAGCAAAGGCTGAAGGGGCAACAGAACAGGCACTGGAGACACCTGTGCAAAAGCTGCACAGACTTGTGGCAGTGCATGTGCTATTCACACTTTGACTGAAGCAAAAGCTGTTTACAATTCTTGCAATTATTTTCATATACAAGAAGAAAAGATGTGAACTCACCTCTGTGAATGATTTTCAAGTTTTCTTTTAAGTGGTTTAGTGCTTTCACAGTCTAGGAAAGAAAAACAGATGAAAAATTAGCAGATGTCCTAAGAGCCTTGGGATTATTAAATTTTTGGAGCTCCGAGAACAGAGGAAAAAACCATTCAGTATGTTGAGATATCACTCCTGTAATATGCCATGTAATAAAAGCATTTTTCTCTGAACTTCTCCTGTAAAGAGATAGTGATATAAGAGAGGGGATGTGCTTAAGTGAACACACATCCCCTGTGACCTGGAAAGATCCCACTCTGGGAGAGGGGAACAAGGGGTGAAGTCAAAACAATCTCTGATAATTATTATCCTGAGCAGTAACTTATTTCAAGCCCTATGCTGTATTTTTTCAGTAGGTAACAACTGTTCCCATTCCTTGACTTTTTACTGGGTCAGGACTTGAAAACATCAGCCAGGTTCTCCACTTGCTGAAGAGTCTCCTGTGCTTTTGGAAGTCTTTGCACAAGGTTGCCAGAGTCTTCTCTGGACTGGAGGGGCCCAGTATCCCCTGCAGAAACCTGGTGGACCTGACAGATTTTTACAGGCAGCAGCAGGACAGAGATTTCAGGATACCCTTCAAAACCACAGACCCAAACCACATATTTATTTTGCAGGGCCAGACCTTGCCCTTGTGTTCAGCCAACAAAGAGTTCATTTTGGCACAGCCAAGGGGAATTTTACAGGAATTCTTAAAGGAAGAAAGAGGGCTCTGCGTAGCAAGGCTGCACCTGGATACCTTGGATGGGATTCCTCTCCCTTCACACCTCAGCCCCCACACAGAGGCACTAACCTCTCCCCAGTGCCTCGAGTGTGAAGGTGGGAAACCCACTGAGACCAGAGCCTAGTGGAGTTCACCTGTCCTGGGTAAAAATGCCCAACTCCTTGTTCCCTGTACAGATGAGGAAAAGGGAGATAGCTCATCTTTTTTAGGTACCTTCCTTGGGATGAGGCAGCTTCCAGCAATGCTTACCCTCGTGCACATGAAGCAATCCCTGCACAGGGAGGGTGGTGTCTGTGCTGCTGGTGCTGACATTCAAGCAGACAGAGCAGGAAGCTGGTCCTGAGGTCTCTTTATGAACTCCTTACTGACCCCAGAACCTGCTTTTCCACCATGCAGTATGCTGTGGAAAAGTCACAAGCACCCTCAAGGACCATTCACAGCATGGTGCAAAAAGCAGCAGCAGTTCTGCTGCACAAACCAACCAGATCTTCACATGGAGTGACAGATCTGAACTCTTCACATTAGCTTCAACAAAAAGGTTTAACAAAATACTCACAGCTAAAGTGATTTTGCCTAGGATTTCTTCTGGAATAACATCATCTAATACACTATATACATATTTGTAAAACTTATCAAACGAGGTAGACATGAGCTCCATACAGATCCAACAGTCACCCTGGAAAGAGAAAAGAATCTGTGTTACTGCCGAGACAAAAATGAGAAATACAAATCCAGAGAGCATACGGAGATCCCTTGAATCCAGTGAAACACACTGCATCTGTGCATTCGACAGGAAGGATGGAATTCAGCTTGATTCATTTCAGCAAAGAAAGACTTGCTCCATCCACAGCAGAGGCCCACCTTACACCTGACATTAGAGTTTAGATGCCTAAACCTGAATGAATCTCGCACACTGTTTGGCTCTCCAGAAGGCTGCAGGCACAGGGAAACACCAGCAGGCACAGTAAGACTAAAACAAAATCCCTTCAGTTTATGGTTGTCCTGTAGAGGACAGAAGACATTTCACACAACATTCAGAGATACCGTCTAAGAAAGAGAAGCGTGGGGGGAGATTGTGGATTTGCATCTTACAGCTAAACAATTAAAGTGCAGAAAATTGTAAAATATACCAGAATATGTGTTCAACCAAACCAAGCTGAACTGCCACAGGAGAATAACGTGTTCTTTCATCAAACTCTCCTGAGATCTGTAAATTGAACTGCTCACAATGGATTTGCTGGGGATGACAAATGGATCCCCACAGTATACTTTAGTGTGTGTCTGCCCTACGGTAGACTGAAAGGGAGCTTAGCCATGCACTGATCTGAGTTATTTCCATTTTTTGGAACATTTTAGCCCCATTGAGGAGGACAGGAGGCTTTCCATGAGCTATTTCTGTAGATTCTCATGCACTTGAGGCAACTCTTTATTGCAGAAATACTAAACCATTAGACCCAGACCTGCCCTCACCAGAAATGACATCCTCACACCTATCTCCTACAGACTGTGAGTGCACAAACTGCATCAGCTGTCAAAAGCTACGTGCAGAACAGTCTGGGTGTCTCATCCTGGCTAAACACCACCCCCAAGCCCTCTGTGAGGAGCAGCAGGCTTGTGCAGGCAGTGCTGCCTAGGGCTGAGGGGCAGCCCCAGGCACAGGATAATATTCTGCTTAGGACAAGCTGCACACTCCTGTGATACAAGAAGTAACAAATAGAGGACAAATTCTCCTTCCTACAGAAGGCAGAATTTTCCTGACCAAAGCAAACACAAACCAACTCAACTCTATGTTAATACATGGAAATAAACCTAGGGTATGGGCATGCTGAAGGAATGGTAAGGGCCCCTGCTCCATCCTACACACCTACAAACCACTTCTCAATCTCTCCATCTCAGGAGTGTCAGGAGCAATTCCCCAATTAAATTTATCTGGTGGAAAAGCTTGTAGAGCTGTAGAGGTTTTAAGGTCAAAAAGGGCTTTTCTGCCACTTGGAATGACCTCCTGTGAAACACAGTAAGGAACTGCATGACCAAGTTGCCTCCAGCCCAAAGATTTAGGTTGAGGGAACAGAAGAGGCCAGCAAAGGTGCTGCCAAACACCACATGCTGGTACGGGTAGAGGCAGTGGTGCCTCTCAGCTTGGCCTTGGGCTGCTCCCACATGAGCAAGGCTCTTCCCAGCTACACAAACAGCAAACTGCCAGGAAGGTCCACGTGCCACCAACATTACAGGTGCTGCTGCTCCAGTGACAGTAAATCCTCCACTGTCTCCTGCCAAAGGAGGAATGCTGACTCCAAAGGACAGCCTCTCCCTTCTGAGAAGAGGGTATCTGCTTTCCTAGGAAGGGCTGAGCTGCTGGTGGGCTGGCTGGAGAAGAAGACTGTGGGTATAGAGCCCTAGGCAGCTCCATTTTACACAGCTCTTTTGGTACCAGGCCTTTCAAATTAGCACAAGGCAGAGCAGGAGCCGATGTCACCCACCCAAGGGAAATGGCTGCTACAAGCCTGAGCCCAGAAAACACTCATTTCACCCAAAAGAAAGCAAAAGGGACTCATGGAATAGGTGCTGTGCCAGACATGGAAGCAGAGACATCACAGTGAAAGAGACAACAGCAGTGCAGCAGGAAAAGGGCAGGACCAGCACTTCAGAACACCTGGAGAAAGGTGAACTCGGGCTGCTGGACACCAAAAGATCAGCTGGGGATGAATTCAGCTAAGGAACCATTCAAGTTAAACTGCAGAAGGGAAATGGGGTAACACATGTAGAAAATTTCTCTTTTCAGCACCAACAGCAAAGGCAAAGTGCAGCTGAGGCACTTCCATATGATGGAGAGTGGCTCAGAGCAAGCAACTCCAGAACTCCAGTGCTAGTGATGGGCACAAATCAAGCAAGACTGGAAGCCCAACAGAGCCTTACAAACCCTCTGCAGGGAGAGCAGACATGAACAGGCTCTACACTGCTTCTGTTTTGACCAGCTTTATAGTAAAAATGGGATAGGGCTGTATTCCCAGGTTACTGTACTGAGACTGTGGAGACTGGACTGGTTGTAGTGCCAGAACAACACTGACCACCTGCAGCCTCGTATTTGTGTCCAACTGCACCAATATTGTGAGTGGCTTCAGTTGCCCAGGTTACAACAGCTGGTGTTTGGACAGCAAAACAAACCAAGTGGAGCAGCAGGCAGCCTGAGCAGAGCCCATATTGTAACAAAAGCTCCAGGTGTACTCTGTGCATCTGTGGGGTTGGGATGGGTGTGGTACTGAAACCTCATATAAGTACAATAAATTGCTATGCAGTGTTGATTTTTAAGCATAACAAACCCTGTATATGATCAAAGGCACCAAAGGAAAGATCTAAGGCATGTGCCATACAGAAATCCTGGATGTGGGCATTTATTGATCTGGTAATATAAAAACCTACCTGACCAACATGAATTCATGTCAGCAAGATCAATGGAAAAAGATAACAGATCTTTTCCATTATGCAGCTCTATTAAGGCTGGTGGGAAGATTCAAAACTCTACAGGTTAACTCTTCCTGGGACTTGGAAAGTCTTACCTATTGGCAAACTGGTGAATTTTTATGGGAAGAAAAAGGCAGGCTGGTAGGGATTGCAGGGCACTGGGCACCCAGCCCCCTTCCTGACCAAATACCAGGAAGTGCTGATGTCTGTGGGCAAGTCCTGCTCCTTTGTGAACTGTGAGAACAAACCCATCCTAATCAACATTTCTCTTTAATTTTTGCTCTTAGGTCAGGGTGATTTCCAATTATAAAATGACAGAAGAAGCATTTTAATTTTCATTTTCTCTTCCTGCTAGAGTTATTCTTCCAAAGAATGTCTTTTAGCCCTTACTGTGTATGAAATCACCAGATGCTAATGCACAACCTGTAGCATTCCAAAAAGTGTCCAGGAAACACCCTGTGCATTTAATTCAAAATATCTCTGCCCAGAACAGACACAAAAGCTGCTTCACCAGTAGTGGGGATGCTTCAGCATCTCAGTGTAGAGCCTTAAGTTTCCAGAGATGTCACTGGAGTGGATCTAGGGGTCCAGGTGGACACTGAGTTGAACATGAGCCAACAATGTGTTCTTGCTATGCAGAAGGATCACCGCATCCTGGGCTGCATCAGGCGAAGCATCACCAGCAGGTTGAGGGGGATGATCCTTTCCCTTGATCCGGCACTGGTGTGCTGTGACCAGTGCTGGGCTCCCCACTGAAGAGTCTCCAAAAAAGGGCCACTAAGATGACTGAGTGAAAGGAGAATTTCTCCCATGAGGAGAGCCGAGACTGTTCAGCCTGGAGAAGGTTTAGGGAAATCTCATCCATGGCTCAGGTCCTTATAGGACCTGAGGGGAAGTTGCACAGAGGATGGAGCCAGGCTCTGCTCAGTGGTGCCCAGCACTTCGACCAGGCCACAACATGCCCCACCCACCACTCTGTGATACAAACACTGAAGGTTTATGGCATCCACACACTGCAGGGAGCAGCCAACTCTTTATGCAAGCTCCACCTGCACTAGAAGAGAGACAGAAGAATGTCACCACCACCAGACATCCTTATGTGTCACAAAGGACACTTTTCCTACGAACCAGGGACTGGCCACAGGGACAGATGCATTGAGTAATGGCAACAGAGCCAAGGATGTCCATAGAAACGGGGTGTTGTGCATCAACAGCAAACAGATCAAACTGAGTATCTCTACAATTCACAGCAGCATCAGCACTGTCCTGCCAACACATCCATCCCAGCTCTTCTCTCCTCCCAGCAGAAGTTCCTCACAGGCTGATTTATGGCTTCTCAGGCACTTTTGCAACTTGCAATGAAATTTTCATCAAATAATTTTATCAAGAATTGAACTTGTTGGTTTAAACTTGGCTTGGCTCCACTTGCACTCTGCAGAAGTCATTCCTGAGATTCCAAGTCAGACAAGGCTCCTTTTCTCTCCCTCTCTTGAGAAGAAAAGCAACAGGAATAGGTACTTTTAAGAGCCACTAGTGTGGTCACAGTAACTACTCAAACATTGCCAGCCTTACAGGTACTGTCTCAAACCAGACTAGCAGTAAAGCTTTTGAAAGACATGCAAGAAAAGAAGACTGGTTTTCTCCCCTTTAGACCTAAAAACCCTCTGAACAGCAACATTCGGAGCCTTCTTCCCCCACCAAAGCAAGTGCAGGCTTGAGAGGAAACACATGGACACAAGCAGCCAGATCCTCTTCACTGAGCATTGCTGCTGACTGATGGGGACACTGTGCACTGCCAGGAGTCCAGCATGGAAAAACCTTGTGGGGCTAGTGTGAACCTCACAAAGTTCAACAAGGACAAGGGAAAGATCCTGCACATGGGTCAGGGCAGTCAGCAGTATAAATGATGAAGGGATTGAGAGCAGCCCCGAAGAGAAGGGTTGGGAGATACTGGTGGATGAAAAATTGGACATCAGCAGAATGCCAATGTGACCTGGGCACAGTGTACTGAAGCCCCCCGACTCCATGCCTTTTTCAGCTTTGTTCCTGTTTGATTAAAAAGGCAATTTAATCTCATCTAGTGGGTGCAATGAACTCAAGCGAAGTCCCATACTCGGCAATCAACTTGAAGTTTTTGCACTGTTACCTATTACATCACGCGCACGGACACAGAAAAACAGAACTGTCCCTTCTGACTGGAGAACAAGCAGCAAATGATACAGGTTCAGGTGCCGCCTGCCGTGGGACAAACAAGACTCAAGAAGACTTTCCCTATCACAAACTGTGAAACAAGAAGGACAAAATACAATAAGAGGGAGAAATATTTGTGAAGTATTTTCTGCCTTTCCAAATCACAGAGGTACTCACAGAGGCTGCCACAGGAACTTGTATTCACAGCTGTTCTCCCGACCCTGGAAAGTCGGCCCTGAATCAGCAGTGCCCCGGTAGCCAGGAGGGCCAACCCTGTCCTGGGGGCATCAGGCCCAGCATCGCAGGCCGGGCCAGGGAGGGGATTGTCCTGCTCTGCTCTGCCCTGGGGTGGCCTCACCTCAACATTGGGGCAGTTTGGGGGGACACAATGGAAGGAAGGGAATGAGCCATTAGAGAGTGTCCAAAGGAGGGAAGGAGGATGGGGAAGGGCCTGGATTTGAAGGCGTGTGAGGACACTGAGGGCACTTGGTGTGTTCAGCTGCAGTTCCACCTTCCTGGGCAGGGGCAGAGGAGGGGCAGGGACTGAGCTCTGCTCTGGGGGGACCAGGGACAGCAGCCAGGGAATGGCTGGAGCTGTGTCAGGGCAGGTTCAGGTTGGATCTCAGCCAAAGGTTCTTCCCCCAGAGGCTGGTTGGGCACTGCCCAGGCTCCCCAGGGCAGTGGGCACAGCCCCAAGGCTGCCAGAGCTCCAGGAGGGTTTGGCTGATCCTCTGGGGCACAGGGGGTGACTCTTGGGGATGGGCCTGTGCATGGCCAGGGGTTGGACTCAAAGATCCTTGTGGGTCCCTTCCAACTCAGCATATTCTGTGATTCTGAGACTACAGGTTGGGACACTTGTCTGCCTACACAGTAAGGCCTTGCATAGTTTTGTCCAATTTGCTTTAGTATTCCCAAACTGTCAGGATCCAAGAGCTTAGTTCTGCCTCTCCATATGAACCACTCACTGTTGGGGAAGGGTACATCCCAGCTGCTTCTCCTAGAGCAGCTTGAATCCTGCCAACCATCCACTGCCTGCTCAGTGGGTAAGCTCCTCCAGAGAGGCTCAAATGGAAGTCCTTCATCTTTTAGGAGCAGGCAAAAAATTTGTCATCTGTAGTTCCATCCATACCCAGAGAATTTGAATCCTGGCTCAGAGCAGCTAATCCCAAAAGGATGTGCCTTTTGGAACTTATTTCCTTTTCACCTTGAAATGCTGGAACATTGTTTTACATGGTTTGCTGAGGACTTCTTGAGAAAGTGTCAGTCTTTTGCCATGTCTCCTGAGCTCCTACACTCCAGGGGATGGTGCAGCAGTGACCTGGATCATTCAGTTATTTGAGACAGATCTGATAAGCAAAGTGGGGGAGGGCTGAGACAGATCCAAACATCCTGGTGAAATTCCTTTTTTCCCTTTCTGTGCTTCTCTGCTGTCCTACTTTCCAAACACTAAGACTCTAATTAATACTGGAATATTTAATTAACATGACAAGATAAAAAACCTTATCCAAGCTTACCAGCTCACCTGTGTACCTCTGAGGTACATGACTTGGAACATCACATAGGCAGTAAGGGACTGAGGAGAGGGGAAGGCTGCTTTCACCTCCAAAGCAAACACCACTTATGCTGAAGGGGGGAAAAGGAGATTCCACCCTAGCAAGAGTGACCTCAGTGAAACCTCTCCCAGACAGAGCATGCAAGGAGTTGGCTACAGGATGACAGGATTTTTGGACAAGACAAAGAGGGCAGCCAGGCTGACATCTGGGTGCTGATAGAGGTACGTTTTTATATTATCTATGTATTTACATTTACATTCTGGGATGTGCCCAGAGCTGCAGGGAGGTGACAGGCTTGCAGAGTTCTGAACATGCTGTTCATCAGCATCTGGCAAGACACTGTCTTGCCCGCAGACCTTTCCTCACACCAGCTGACAGCCTTGTCATCGATATCTCAGCAAAGCTGGAAGTTTCCAGCCAAGCTGAGGCTCCGCACTTGGCAGGAGTTTCTACTGTGTGAACATGGACAATGCACACTGGCCCCAAATGGCTCAGTGTTCATTCATTCACGGCTAGGCTTCGTGAACGAAGATTTAGGAAGGCTCTATTCACATTTGTTACAAGAACGCTGGTGGCTAATAAGGCCAATGTGAGATAGACATGTCTGATTGCAAAAGGCACAGCAGAAAGACTCCTTAGATGGTGTATTCTGCAAGGCACGGTTCTTTCTGCGTTGCCTTTTCTCCTCGAGAGTGATCCTGCGTCTGTTCTCAAAGGAAGCAGCAGTGTTATAGATGGTGTGTCTCCAGGCCTCCCGGTTGGAGGCCAGAGTAGACCAGTTATGGTGATCAATATGGCCAAGGCTGAGATGTTGTTTCAGGGAGTCCTTGTATCTTCTCTTCGGGGCTCCTCTCATGCAGCAGCCAGTGGCAAGTTCACCATAAAGCAAAATCTTAGGGAGGCAGCGATCTTTCATCCTGGAGACGTGCCCTGCCCATCGCAGCTGTGTTCTCAGTAACATGGCCTCAATGCTTGTGACTGCTGCTTGTTCTAGAACAGATGTACTGGTCACATAATCTGACCAGTGGATGTTTAGGATTGTACGGAGGCAGCGTTGATGGAAGCGTTCTAGGAGTCACAGGTGGTGGCGGTAGATGACCCATGATTCTGATCCATATAAAAGAGTAGGCAGCACAATGGCTTTGTAAACACTGATCTTGGTACTTTTCTTCAAGTGTTTATTTCGCCAAACTCTTTTATGAAGCTTTCTGAAGACACTATATGCCTTTGCTAACCTGTTGTCTATCTCCCCGTCAATCTTACTATCCAAGGAGATGAGGTTGCCTAGGTAATTAAACTGCTGGACTGATTTGAACTCTGATTTACCAATGGTGATATGGGGATGATGGGGGACTTCCTGAGGTGCAGGTTGATAGAGAACTTCTGTCTTCTTTAAACTGACTTCCAGCCCAAAGAGCTCAGCAGCGTCTGCAAAGCACGATGTTAAACGCTGCAGAGCTGCTTCTGTGTGAGTGACGAGGGCGGCGTCATCAGCATAAAGCAGCTCCTGGACAAGGTGGTTTAAGATCTTACTGTGGGCCTTCAGTCGCCTTAGGTTGAAAAGGCTTCCATCAGTACAATATCAAATGTAGATACCGTCCTGATCATCGAGGTCTGCTGTGGTCCTTTGGAGCATCCTGCTGAAAAGGACTGTGAATAGGGTTGGTGTGAGAACTCAGCCTTGTTTCACACCATTGGTTATTAGAAAGGGCTCAGAAAGTACATTGCCATATCTGACTTGGCCGTGCTGATCCACATGGAGTGAGATGATCATTTTAAGGAACTTGGGGGGACAACCTAAGTGTTCCAAAATCTGTCATAGACCTTTCCTGCTCACAGTATTGAAAGCCTTGGTGAGATCAACAAAGGTTCCATAGAGACCTTTGTTCTGTTCCCTACACTTCTCTTGCAGTTGTCTGAGAACAAACACCATGTCTGTGGTGCTCCTGTTGGCTCTGAAACCACACTGGTTTTCAGGTAGAATTCCTTCTGCTATGGCGGGTATTAGTCTGTTCAAGAGTATTCTTGCCAGGATTTTGCCAGCAATGGAGAGCAGAGTAATACCACGGTAATTTGAACAGTCTGATTTAACTCCTTTCTTCTTATACAATGTGATGATGACTGCATCACGAACGTCTGATGGTAGTTCGCCAAGTTCCCAACAGCGCAGTACAAACTCGTGAAATTTAGCATGGAGTGCTTGGCCCCCATGTTTCCAGACTTCAGGTGGAATTCCATCAACCCCAGTTGCCTTGCTGATTTTCACCTGCTGTATGGCCTTAAGGGTTTCTCCTAAAGTGGGGGCAGTATCCAATTCATACTTCACCGGTTGTTGTGTGATGGACTGAATAGCTGAGTCTTGGACTACACGGCTGGTACTGAAAAGAGTCTGGAAGTGTTCAGACCATCAATTCAGAATGGAGGTTTTATCTGCCAGAAGTGTTTGACCATCAGCGCTGAGTAGAGGACTTTGGGCTTGGTATGTAGGCCCGTATGCTGTTTTCAGGGCTTCATAGAATCCTCTGTGATCACCCGTGTCTGCGCATAATTGTGTTTTTTCAGCAAGATTGATCCACCGCTTGTTCTGGATGTCACGGAGTTTCTGTTGGAGCTTGCTGCATGCAAGGTGAAAGGTTGCTTTTCTTACGTGCCACGATGGCAGTGCAAGGTGTGCTTGTGGGCGGTTCTATTCTTCCTCAACAATTCCTGGATCTCTTGATTGTTTTCATCGAACCAGTCCTTGTTCTTCTTGAAGGAGAATCCTAAAAATTCTTCAGAGGATTGCAGGATGCTGTTTTTAATATGGTACCAGAGTGTTTCAGGAGAGGGATCTAAAGAATCTATAGAATGATTTTCAAGCCTAGTTTGAAGATTTGCCCAGAATCTGTCTTTCACTGTGCTGATTGGAGATTGTTAACTTGGAGTCTCCTCCTTGGGATACTGCCCCTTTTTGGTTTGAACTTAAGATTGAAGTTAAGTTTGCAGCGCACCAGCCGATGGTCTGTTTGGCATTCTGCACTGGGCATCACACGGGTATGGTGGACATCGTGGACATCCCTCCAACACACCAAGACATAATTGATGAGGTGCCAATGTTTGGATCTGGGATGCATCCAGGTTGTCTTCAGACTATTTTTCTGCTGAAAGATAGTATTAGTGATGGTGAGCTGTTGCTCCACACAGAATTCTAGCAGAAGGCGACCATTATCGTTGCAGCTTCCAACACCATGCTTGCCTAATATTCCTTTCCAGGCTTCAAAATTCTTTCCTACTCTGGCGTTGAAATCACCAAGGATAATGATCTTATCATCTGCAGGAACCTTCTGGGTAAGGCAGTGCAGGTTCATGTAGAATTTATCTTTTTCAGCAGGGTCAGCTTGGAGAGTTGGGGCATATATACTAAAGAGGACAACGTGTTGCTTGTTGTGTAATGGAAGGCGTAGGGAGATAATTTGGTCAGAATGACCTGTTGGCAGATTTTCAAGTTTAGGAACAATAGAGTTTTTGATCATGAAGCCGACTCCTGAGAGATGCCTTTCGGTTCTGGGCTTACCTGACCAAAAGAGTGTGTAACCGGCACCATGTTCTCTGAGGCTGCCTTCCTCGTGAAGGCGAACTTTGCTGAGAGCAGCAATGTCCATGTTGAGACGTGATAGTTCGTGAGCGATTAGGGCAGATGGATGCTCAGGGCGACCACTGTTCGCAGAATCAAGCATGGTTCTGATGTTCCAGCATGCGAGAGTCAGTTTGGTTACACCTTTGGAGGCAGGTGTATGCCTTTGTCTCTTGGGCTCAGTGTTCAAACAGATCAGAAAAAGCAGAGCATGGGAAAAGGAAGGATTATCATCCTTATTTTAGGGACTGAGATTTAAAGCCAGAGGAGTGACCTGGCACAATTACAGAGGCAGACTCTCTAGAAGTGGGAATTTAATATTCAGCCCGAGTTTTGGGCTTTAGCTACAACACTGACCTTCTCTCTAACAGTTCCCCAGTAAAGCCCCACAAGACTCCACACAGGCTGCTATGCCTGATAACCCCCAAAGACTACCAGCAACCATTATGTCTTTATTTTTCTTCTTCCCTTGAGCACAGGTATTGGGTTTGTGCTGAAGTGGTGGAAAACAGGTAAGAGTTCCATGTCCATCCTCCTATACTGTCGCAGCTTCAACACTGGAGCAATTACAGGAGTAGGGATAATCCAAGCCCACAGGAGAGCTGCAGGAGGAAGGAGAGGCAGCAGTCAGGTTTGGACACTAATCTTCTCCAAAACTCCTGTTCTTGCAAAGGGACCAAACTGCTCAGCAGCGATCAGTGGCTGTTCTCCTAAATGGACTGAACAGACTCGGCTCAGCCTGATGTCTGACCTCCAACCACAGCATGACAGTGGCCAGGCTGCATGGAAAAGACCAGCTTTCCAACTGCTTTTACTGGTTGTTCAAAGCTCAATAGCAATGGGAGCACTCAAAACAGCAGGATGAAAATTCAAAACCATTCAACAAAGAGGAGGAGCTGGAAGCCATTGCACAGCAAGAAAACTATGACATAATTGCCCTCATGGAGGCATGGTGGGATGACTGGCACAGTTGGAGTGCTGCAATGAATGGCTGCAAACTCTTCACAAGGGAAGGCAGGGAAGGAGAGGTGCTGGGGTGGCCCCTTATATGAAGAGCCTGGAGCAGAATGGTGGTCACGACAGGGTTGAGTGTGTGTGAGTAAGGAACAGGGGGAAGGCCAACAAGGCAGATTATCCTGTTGGGAGTCTGTCATAGATCACCCAACCAGGATGAAGAGATAGACAAAACATCCCATAAGCAGCTGGGAGAAGCCCTTGCTCTCATTGGGGGACTTCAACTTACCAGATGTCCACTGGTACAACAATGCAGCAGAGAGGAGACAGTCCAGGAAGTTCCTGCAGTGTGTGGCAGAGAACTTCCCTGGTGAGGGAGCCAACCAGGGAGTGCCCCACCGGACCTGCTGTTTTGTGAGCAGCTTTGTCAGAGAGGGGTTGGAGGGTGTCCAGAGAAGGGAACGGAGTTGGAGAAGGGTCTGGAGCACCAGGAGCAGCTGAAGGAGCTGTAGGGGCTCAGCCTGGAGAAAAGGAGGCTCCGGGGGGACCTTCTTGCTCTCTCCAGCTCCCTGACAGGAGGGTGGAGCCAAGTGGGGGCCGGACTCTGCTCCCAGGGAATAAGTAACAGGATGAGAGGAAACAGCCTCAGCAGGTCAGGTTGGATATCAGGGAAAATTTCTTCACCAAAAGCGTTATCAAGCATTGCAATGGGCTGCCCAGGGCAGTGGTAGAGCCACCATCTCTGGAGGCATTTAAAAGATATGTAGATGTAACACTTGAGGACATGGCAGTGTTAGGTTTACTGATTGGACTCTGTGATATTAGAGGTTTTATTCCGACCTAAACAATTCCACAGTTCTAACTGAGGTGATGGACAGTCAAACAAGGGGTAGATAAACAAGGGAAGTGACTCTGAGGCAGAACCATGGATCCAAAATGTACATGTATTCAAGGGGAAACTGAACACTTTCATAGAAAAGAAATCCAGTAAGAGTCACTAAACACACAGATGGCACATGTTGATCAAAGAGACACTCAGCTGCATATGACTGGAGGCTGAGGTGAAGTATCACACAAGCTTCTGCATGCAAATCCTGTGGGCCACTGCCAGAGACAGAACACTCAACCAGGATTTTGGTCTGACCCAGCACACCTGCCCTTGTTTCCTTACAATTCTGTACGTACAAAAGGCTTCCAGGCAGCTGTGTGTCCACTGGGAGTGTCTGACACAGCCTGGACATGTACAAACATCCGTCAGGGAACAGGGGCTGTGAGTACCATCACAGCAACCACAACATCAACAGGGGTGCAGGGCCTCCCCATGGTCACATCTCACAGCCACCAACACAAATCACACCTGTGTCCAAGTGCTGTGCCCCAGAGCCCAACCCAGCAGCACACACTGCATAGGGGAGCCACAGACCTGGAGTCATCCAGAGAGAAGAAAAGCAGGAAAAGAGAGACTGGAATACATAGAGACACAAAACAACATGTGGGAACTGCATGTCTGTGCTCTGCAGCACCCAGACATCTGGGTCTCCTGGGTAAATACCCTTGAGTAAAAGTGGACAGTCAAGACACCTAATACAAATCAACTTTCTCCTCCTTAGCACAGGTTGGAAACTGCAAAGGAAAAAAAAAAAAAAAAGGTAAAACCCAAACTGTGCTACAAACAAAGCAAGTTTGGGGTTGCCCACCTCTCT
This sequence comes from Corapipo altera, assembly GCF_003945725.1. Taxonomy (NCBI): domain Eukaryota; kingdom Metazoa; phylum Chordata; class Aves; order Passeriformes; family Pipridae; genus Corapipo; species Corapipo altera. The sequence goes on from NW_020884993.1 coordinate 1,060,908, forward strand.
GAAGAGCGCGCCATAAAACTGAACAATATACGGGCAGTCACTGCTTCGCATCACTACATCAAGGTCCATCAGTAGCTGCTTCTGTTCTTTTTCATCCACTGTCGAGCGAATTCTCTGAAAGAGGAAGAGTGGCAGAGACTTTATTACTTAATGTGTCCTCAGCTCTGCTGATGGAGACACGTGCCAGGGACCCCAGCCCCAAGCAGAGCAGGCAATTCCCCAGGCATGCTCAAACACACTCCAGAGAATTAAGCTGTGTCCTCAAATAGAGGGTGAATAATGCTGTTTAATCAGACTATAAACCCCTCAGTCCTTGCATGAGCATCAACATTTTCAGATGAAATATCAGAAGGAAATCAGAGCTGAGATTTCAGCAAAACACCACAGCCAGGCTTTCATTTCAAAACGAATTCCCACACAGTTCTTAGCTACGTTGAATGGGCCTTGAAGGCTGGTTTGAAATTTAACCAAAGAACACTATGTTTAAAATTTCTAAGTACAGAAGCCAAAAAGGTTCCTTCCACAGCCTCCACCATGGCTGGCACAGAGAGAAGGGACTGTCATGTAACCCAAGGAACACACTGCTCTGGTAATGCTAATGAGGGGCAGCAGTCCTGGAAGCCGTTCTCATCAAACTAACAATTCTTTACCTAGTACTGGCCTAGGGAACATTAACACTACATAAAAGATACTTAATATGCGTATATATATATGTGTGTGTGTGTATATATACACTATATATATACACTATCTATAAAGAGAAGTCTCATTTGGGCTTGAAAGAACAATGCACATTTGAAAATAGAAAACTGTACATGTTCAAACATGAAGCTGTTTAAATGAAGGATGGAGAAGACCATTCACAGTTTTTCATGTGATTTTAAAGATATATTTAACATCTTGCACTAATTTATGTATTCTCTGAATCACAGGTGAGGAAATCGTGATCCTGAAGCTGTGACTCATGTTGAAAGACCATTAAAAAAAACCACTTGGCAACAAGTTCAAAGCAAGAGAAGTAGCCTGGACCCTCCTCGAGGACAAAAACTACGTGGATATCCAAGAAAGAAAAATTATGCAAGGTCGTGGAAAAAATCTGCAAGACACCAGCACCCATTTCACTGATACTCTGGCCCCATGGGCAACTGTTGGTGGCATCAGGACCACACACAGCCAGCACAAGGCCAGGTGTATGAAGGTACTTTCAAGGTTGACCAATCATATAGAACCATTCATTCATGAAACAGTACATGATTATGTACTTTAGGACTATTTCATGATGGCCCACACAAAATGAGGACAGTATCAACACTAATTTTCCTTACCTTTGGTGTTTCGTGATAATTTGGTATTTTAGCACTCGTTCTTAACATTCTAGTAGTTCTAGTTTGGCCTAGACCAGTAATTGCTATGTTCAGATTGCCCTTTTCCCACCCCATTAATTCCAGAGTTCTTGGGGAAGCTGTCAGGATACCTGCCCAGCACACACAGTCCATCACATCCACACCCCACAGTGCCGTGGGTGGGTGGGACTCTGTGGTCACCAAGAGAGCAAGAACAGGAGCAACGGGCCAGGAATGGAACTGAAAAGCTTCACCTCTAGGTCACTGGTTCAGGTGTAGTTCACACGAGTTCAGACGTCACTGAGGAAAGCCAGAGCAGTCTGACTGTTTCCTTGCCGTGTGCCCTCAGCACACAAAGCTCTGGGACACCCCACACTCGGGAGGCCAAACAGACTGAACATCCCTCTCCAGCTGACAAACCATCAGCACTGTGTGAAATGAAAATGCCACTGCTCTGACCTCCACAGAAGACGATGGATGCCAAAGCTACTGTGGTGAGACCTATGAGGAATAGTTCAGTCTCTCACTGAGATGTGGCCCACACTGCAAAGGTCACCTTTTGGATGAGGAACAACACCAAAAGGAGCTTTTCTCCATATTGTAACTCACACCCCCCATTCTGTGTCCACTCCATATCTATCTCCAAAAAGCCTCTTTCCTGGTCATCTGGGAGTATCTCCAGCCCTGCTCTGCATTCCCCCTGCACCTGCACAATCCTGTCACAGCCACCCCCACAGTGTCCTCCTCAAACACCACAACTTCCCCTGACAGCATCTTCTCCCACCTCTGACATTCCTTCTCTGTTGTTACTTTTCCAGCTCTGGAAACCATGTGAAATATATACTGGATGGTGGAGGAAATTTTAATGGCACTCCAGAACAACACTGAACCCAAATACTCCTCTTCCCAAACACAATCTCCCCAGGGAGGAATGGCAGGCAGAGGATCCAGAGCACAGATAGTGGGTCAGCTATATGGCAGAGCTCCAGGCAGACACGGGAGCCAAAGGACACCTTGAGAAGCCAACATGAACACTCCAACAAACATTGTTTCAGGGAGTGAAGGGAATGACATGTACAAGATTGGGAGGTCTCATACAAGAGTGCTGGAGACTGGCAAACTCAAAGGGGAGGACTCTGAGGAGCAGCACAGTGCTGAGTTGGGGTCAGCCCAGGCTGGAAAAATGGCTTTGTTTAGCTGGAGTGTGCCAGGGAGCCTGCTGCAGCCCAGCACTCCCAGTCCACCATGAGGAACCAGCATTCACCAGCAGAACAGGGAAGGAACAGCCAACGGTGAGTGAAGTCAACAGCAGCCACTGGCCAAACATGAGCCACGAATCAACGTGCTACCAAAATCCAAGGAACAGTGCAAGGCACTGCAGCATCTCCCACAGACAGACTGCCCTGGGAACATGGGAGACAGCAGGGAAGGAAGATACAAGGTGAGGCAGCTCCTCGAAGGCAGTATTTGAGACAGGGATGGGCAGGGTCTGACTCAGGCCTTGCACCGCTCAGCCTGGTCACTCCTGTGGGCACTCACTGACAACTCACTGACAAGTGACTTCAGGGCCAAACAAGGCACGGATGGAAAAGAGGGGTTTGTAGTAGAAGCTTATGGAAAGTCTCTTTTTTAACGATTCCTTGTTGACCTCAAATTTAAACTGGATCAAATCTTCCAGGAGAAAATTCTCCAGTGCTTTTAATACAAACACAGGTTAGGACAAAGCCTTCTGACACCAAGAACAAGAGCACTGAGCAGCATCAGCAGCAAAAGGATAATCTGTGCTGTGGGTTGTGCCACTCTGGAATCTAAAACGAGATCCCAGAAACCAAACCCAAAACAGAAGAGACACCATCCAGCCCAATTCTCACACAGAAAGATTCAGGTGCAATGGAAAGTGACCAGTTAAAAAAAAAAAGAAAAGAAAAAAAGCTATAAACGCCAGACTGAAACCCAACTCGAGCTGTGAGACAACCCAGCACTGTCCTGAGCATGGGGCTCACCTGTGTCCTCAGCAGAAAGCTCAGCACAGCAGTGCCTGGCAGTGCCACTGGAGAAGTAGTGCTCCCAGGGGATGGCAAGGACTGGGGACACTAAACTAGCAGGAAAAAAGGAGTTTGCCAGCCACTGCTAAGGATGAGAATATCTGTCTACCCATCTGAAACACATTTAGTGCACACTGAAGTAGATCACAACTAGTTTCCCATCTCCTGTGACGAGGTTCTCACTCTCTCTACCATTTCCTTTTCAACCCTTACTCATTGACCTCCTCCCTCACCAGCAGGGCTGGGAGCAATAGTTTCCCTGACTCTCAGTCAACAGACCCAAAGAGATGACAAACAGAAAATTCTGAAGGTGTCAATTTGGGAGAGGGCACCCAGTTTTGCAAGGAATGACAATGATGGTTTGCAATAAAGCCCGAAGACACTGTGCTCCTAACAAGAAATGACTCCGTGGCTTCCTGGCTCCTCCAGGAAGACCAGGGACAACCCATGGGTCTGACATCTCTGATTACTCTACTGATCTTGAAAATGTTTTTCATTTTCTTAGGGCAAGTTTAGAGCAGAAGCAGAGCAGGTAAAAACTATTGCTAGACTAAACCAGCAACAATGGCTAAGGACACCGACTGGAACTGCAGGTTGGACTAGACAATACTGCAGAGTGGGACTAAATCAGCTGGGCCGGTTTATAAAACAGATATTGGGAGATAATGAAAATTCTGGCATAGAGCTGAAAATCACTTTCTTTTGGAGTGGGGAAAAACTGAACACTGTGGACAAAATGCCCTCTTCCCAGCTGTAACCATGTCTGACAGAAACATAATTCAACTAGAGAGAGGTGCAAGATGTTTCCATGGGGTTGTGATAAGAAACTTGAAGGTCAACCAAAGCACACATCACGCTACTCGTCTCCTGGTGATGTAATTCTCAGATAGCTGGTTGAAAAGAAACTGGCAGAAGCTGCTGGTAGTGAACCCCAGATGTCCCAGGCATTCCCTGCTGCAGGGCAGAAAGGGTTGAGAGGACTGAGGAGGAAGAGCAGGTGGTGAAGAGCTCCTCCCTCAGCCTGAGGCTTAGGACACTGCTGTGCTAGGGCTCCTGACCTGCACAGCAGCCATCCAACACAGCAAAGTCTGGCTATTCTAAATATTTGCTGATTTATTTTAGGAACTCTTCAAACAAGCAGTTTTCCCAGCCTTCTAGAGGTCTTGTGAAGTACCCTGGCTAACAAAACCCACACCATGTACAGTATTTCAGTGCAAAGCAGAGCATCCTGCTCCAACTGGGAGAATGCTCCCCAGCTTTCATTCTGGTTTGGTCTTTTTTTTTTTATTTATGTACTTTTATATCCATATTCCAAGGATCTTTTAAAGCACCTTTTTTTGTGTGAACTATCACCAGGGTCAGGAGGAAACCTCAGGACAGAAATAAACCTCCCAGCGGTGGGTGAGCTTCCCAAGAAAACCATTTCACCCAAATAAAATGCAGCTTCTCTACGGTTCCTCCAACGTGCCTCAGATTTGTGGTACCCTTGTGGAACAAGATGCACAGTCCCTGGAGCAGCTGGGACCACACCACGTGGTGTTGCTGGAGGGCAAATACAAAAGGGGCTGAAGAACTGCACTGACCATGAAGCCTCTGGGACAAAACCAGAGTGATAGCATTGGAGCAGGTCCTGAGAAGGGACCAGGGCTCTAGAGTGGAGAAGCCCAGGACATTAGTGACAAGTCACTTACAAACTGCCCCAGACTGGGAAAAGCTAACATGAAAACAAGAAACCAGAAGCAAAATTAAAGAATACTGGGTGAAACTGGAAGTGTAACCAGGCAACATCACAGAGAGCTGGTGCCTCTGAGATGCCAGCTGACCCAGAGGAAACAGGGACTGTGCATCTCCAGGGAGATCTGAGAGGAAGGCACCTAATGAATGAGAGGATTGATTTTTATTTGGAAATAAAAATTTGGAAGATTTGAAAAACATTATAATAAAGCACTTTCCAGGGGCAAAAATGAGAAAGGTTTGAACACAAAACCTGTTGAGCTGGATTCTTCTTTCCTCATTCTCTCCCTCTCTTCTTGATGGCCCTAGGAAGAGGCTCTCTATGGCTGAAAGAGTAAGGGATGCACAAGCAACTGCAGGTGGCAGCCTCAGGAGCACCAGATCCCTGCTCCTGCAGCCCACTCCAGCCTCCAGCCTCTTGCCAAAGAGGTACATAATGTCTTTTTGTCATTGAAAAAGGTATTCACAGAGGGACAGAATGACAAAGGCTGAAGGAGAGGGACAAGCAGGACTGGGGACAAGAGCTCATCAGCCCAGCCATGCTCCAGCAGCTGAAGCTTTGCTGTAGTGGTTTCAGCCAGCAACACAACGAGGCTCATTTTAGGCTCATTTTCTTTGCCACTGACTCTGGAGCACAGATGAAAGCTGCCTGACTCATCCAGGGCCTGGCAGCCCTGCTCATGCCAGCAGCGAGACACTCACATTGAAGGTGTCAGGACTGCATCTGCCAGGACCCAGGGGCTGATGGGAGCAAAATGCATAAAGAAGAAAAATGGAAGAAAACGGTGCCTCTGCCTGCAGATCTCAAGTTATTTTGGTGATATTTCAGCACTCGGGAATGATTTTCCTGCAGTGGTAAGAAATACTGCCAGGAAGTGCAGCAAAAAAGGTCGTGCTGGGGGGAGTCCTGGGGCATGGAAGCCATGCCCAGCACTGGTGCCACACACATCAAGCAGGAGGAAAGCTTCAAGGAATTGCTCCTTGTACAAAGGCATGATAGGCTACAAAAAGCTAGAGGAAGGAGCTGGGAACAGGATTTGAAGGCACACAATGGCAGCCGCACCTGTGCAGGCTGAGGGGAGCAGGATGAGTGCCCAGAGGTGCCTGGCTGGCCTGGCTAAGCCTGAGCTGTCATCAGCCAGAGGAAGCCTCCAGCATGGGAGAATGAGCAATGTTTGAGACCTGTAGAACAAAGAGGATTTGAATCTGTGTGTGGTCAATGTAGGTGCAAACAGGACTTGGCCCTTCCAGAAGTGGGGTAGGAATTTCCTGACTGAGTTGAGAATTTGCAGCAATGGTAGTGGAAAATTGGGGAGTGGTGGGGAGGGATGGAGGAGCAACTGGGACAGGTCCCTGCACTGATTTTCTCTGCATCTAATTAGCAGTACAGAACAGCCAACTTTTGGCTTGCAGCTTCCATAAAGCTGTTTCCTCCTGCTGAATGTCCTTCCAAGGATGCTTGGCCTGCTGCACTTGTGCTGCTCTTCGGGAAGCACAGGAGGGACAGCAGCCCGACCAAATAATCAGACACTGGCTTCACAATCCAGCTGTGAAGGGCAGCATTCCCAATGCCTGTCCCAGCACAGTGCCACACCACAGAGGTGTCGCTGAGATTACAGCCAAGACCTCAAATCACTAAACTGACACGTTTTCACAAAACATCATTCCCCTTCTCAGCTTTCTCTTACAGAAGAGCATTATGCTGAAGGAGAACACACAGTTGAAGGCAACAGTTCTGCTGTCAAGAGACCAGAGGCTTGAGAGAAACAGAGAGAGCAGGAGGGGAACAGCCTCAAACACGGATGGCCTGTAGGGCAGACTGAGATAGAGCAGAGCAGGGAGATTATTGTACAATCTTGGCTGCCCCAAAAGCAGCAGTCTGAGAAAGAAAAGTCTGAGGAGTGTGGGATGAATGAGTCACTACCAAGCTCAGCCCCATCTTGAAACCTCATCTCAAAGACCTGCACCATCCACGCTGGTGAATTGCTGCTGCTGCCTTGGAGACCTCACTGACTGTTTCACCCACAGGTGTTCCTTTGTCCAGTTTCATGTCTTATCCCCACTGGGACAAAGAGAACAGTCTCTTACCTCTACCATTTTAGAAATTATACTGTTGCCCAGACCCTCCTACCTTCCTTCCCCAGCAGGTCTAGCCACCCTTGCCCAAGAGAAGTGGGATCAGAGAAAAGAAGGTGGCACCAGCTCAGCCCACAACTTGGAACAGTTCACAATTTAGTCATTGTAAAACAATCGGGTTTTACTTCTTTTAAAGTGATACCCCAAGTCCAGCACCCTCCTGAGGCTCAGAACACCTCTCCTTCTCTGGGAAGGCAGCTCAACATGCTGTGCCACGTCATCTCCAGCCCTGTGCCTCAGGGACACAGCCCTGGTGCCTTCTGCCTCCCAGATGGGAGCTGTACCTCAGCACAGACCCTTGACACTGACAACATTCACCTACGATGCTGATAAGTCCTCACGCAAACAGTCTGGAACAAGAGAATCCCTGTGCCAGCAGACACTTCTCCTCCATGACACGAGCTAATCCATCAAAGTGCCCTTCTCCGCATGGCTGTACCCACTGCAGGCTCCAGACAGCAGCCACTCAGCTATGGACATGTGCCTTCCTCATACCCATGGTTACCAGGGGTAGAGTAGCAAAACTACAGGTACCCAGCTCACACACCCTAGGTTTAAGAAGCTGGAGGTGCCCAGGCATTACTTCATTACACAAATGGTTTTCAACCCATCATCTGCAAACTACACCCATGAGCTCTACCAAAGGCAACTGAAAGAAAAGAGCCTTTAGCTACAGGTAACCTCTAGCTCCACTGGAGACTTTTAGGGATTAAAATCCAGGTTGAAACACCACTGCATGGTGATCCAAAACACTCAAGAGACCTAACCAGTGATCCTACTGCTGTGACAAAGTCAGTATTTACTGGAGAAGATCAAAGGATGAGGGTTACTCCAGTAACCTGACACACTAGAGCCAGGTTTCAATATTCTCAGCAGCTGGAGCTGGGGCTGAGACAAGTCTGCCTGGCCCCGTGAGACCAGCGGGGGCAAATGTCTCCAGATCAGATCAGGCAGTATTCCAAAGAAGACAGAGAGAGTTGGAAAAGACAGCAACAGAGACTCCTACATAGCTCACTTCTGCTCTTTCCTGGGAGCCATGAGTGCACTTATAGTTGATCTTACTGACAGAGTTAAAGATGAATGTCATCTGCCACCTGCAATGAGCAAGGGAAAGGACCGGAGAGAGAGAGAATGGGCGCTGCCCTCCTCCATGGACAAGTAGATCCTCAAAGATGCCCATTGAGCAGCCCTGCTGTGGCAAGATAGAATACTCTGTACTGTTCAGCTGGGAGAGGAGGCTGAGTATTGTTTCTGGGTTTAAGGTGAGTTTCTGGGTAGCATAAAGTAGAAAATAGACAGTCCAAAAAACTGCTACACTTTCCATCTCTAGAACAGGTTAAGCACAAAGCAGACATACATCAGCAAGAGCACAACACTTCCTAGAAGACATCCACTCCATTCCAGTTCCTCCTCGTGAGGCCACACCGTGGCACATGCTGACTTAAAGAGCTAATTTTCAGTCTCTACTTTAGTTCACAGAAGACACCAAGAAGCTGTGAGATGTCAAGGTGTGTCTCCCACCAGCCTAGGCTGTACCTGAACCAGTGACCCAGAGGTGAAAGGCCCATGCCCCATCATCAGTCTCCAGAGATGTGATCCCCTCAGAACAGCAGGTTCCTGACAGACATTTTCAAAAGGGCACAGCAATTATGAGAACATCACAAATCACTTGAAAACATGCCCATTATACACTGTATTTTAAGCAAACAGTAGCCTTTACACCAGAAATAAATAGAACAGAGCAGTAGATGGGTGCTAGATGGAAGAACCCTAATTCTCCATCACACAGCATCCCAATGGACTAAAGTACAAATGTAAGGATGGGCATCACCTACTTTAACTGCCATAATTTGCCCACTTGGTTTGTGGACCATTTTGTTGACAGAACCATAAGCGCCTCGTCCAATTTCTCCAAGGTCTTTCAAGTCCTCTGCTGTAAAATCCCAATGTTGTTCAGGGGAAATCTTCAATTTTCCTGATGATTCAATGCTGTGTGTTCTCAGTCTCTCTCTGTCAAAAATATTTCCACATTTTAAATATTCCGTAAATGTCTCTTTTCAGCACTTGTTTAAACATTAGAAGAGGGGTTCACAAAGCTACAGCAACAATCTGACTCCACGAAGGATTTTGGTCGGGGTGAGGGGTATGGGAGTGAGGGGAAAATGTTAAATCAAAAATGACATACACTTGCCCACAGCTTCAATTAAGGATAAGTTTCTCCAGCTGTGGCATAAAATTCAATGTGTCTCATAGAGTCATTCTAAGCACTCATTTACACAAAATGCATCAGGCTGAGAGCAGGATCTGGGAACATGCAGCACCAAGAGCCTGAAGAGCAATCCCAGCCCCATCTCCCCAAAGCTCCTGCTGCTCTACCACCACATCCCGGCACCTGTCTCCCTTCCAGCTGGGATTCTATCGAACACAGGCAAAGTTCTTCTGGGTGACCCAGGGAGACTTCAGAAAAAGTTTGCCCTTAATGCAAAATGGCAATTAAAAAAGATAACTCAAAAAACCTCCAAACCCAATACATTCAGGTAATCATTTAATTTATTCAAAACCAAATAGAGAGCCAATAATTTATAAAAAGCAAGACAAGTTCTTTGTGACATATGAAAACAAAAACTGCCTGTTCAAGTGTGTCTTTACCAAACACCAACTTTCTCAGGCAAACCCTGTTCGTACTGAAGCCACCAGAATTTGCCTAGGTAAGGAGCAGACCAATGTCCAAAATGTGTGAACAGAGGAGGTCAGAGATTGTTTGAAGGTGCTCCTAGTGGCTTGTTTAAATGCATCAATGCTATCACTGAATTAGGAGGAAATGCACAAGTGTTTGCAACACTTTTCATCTTAAAATGCTATGCAAAATTTCAGGTTTTCATTAATTAATTAGCTGAGTCACATTTCTTGGGTCATAAAGTAAGCCAAAGCCCCACATTTCCCACTTTCAAGATGCATCAAGAGCATTGCAGAGAGTTCCCACTGCAGGGCACACGGATCTCACAGGGACCGTAAAGCATACGGGTACTTGTGCCTGCCCTGTGTACAGGGTAGATCTGTCAAACTCATCTCTCAGACTCTGATCACTTCTCTTGGGCATTTGATCCAGCCCCTTGCCTGGCCAGGGTCCAGCCCCACAAGCAGAATACACATGATGGATCCAACCAAACATATGGAGCTTATCGAGTTTATCAGCCAAGGAATAACCAGGTCATGGCTGATTCCACAAATCCCATGTTGGCCACCAGCGGCTGCAAACACCACCCAGCTGGGTGTCATGGGGGACCCCAGTGACCTCCACTGGGTTTGGTTTGGATGCTGGGCTTTGCAAGGGCAAAAGGCCAACTGACTGGTTCAAATGTCTTCATGTGCTGCCCTCCAGCCTTTCCTGTGCTGCTCTGGGTTAGTGCTGCCCGGGTCTGAAGCAGCTGCATTTCCAGAACCCTTTGACACATTGACAAGCCATGGGGAGCAGCTCCTCTCCCCACTTCTGGGCTGTGTCTGCCCTGCTGTTTCTTGCTCTCTAACCTGCCCAGCTCAAGATTTTCAATCTGCTGCTCTCTACAGTGTCCCTACACTGCACTTAGGAAAAATTCAGGAAACCTCCTAAGGGTGCTACAACACAGCACAGGGGGGATGAACACACCTATCTCAGAGCTCCTGTGCATAATAAACACTGCATTGAATGGGGTTCTCTGTGGAAGTTGCTTACTAGAAAGCAAGGAATGAAAATAAGGCAGTAAAATGTCAAAAAGAACAGAGGAAAAAAGAAAAGAAAAAAAATGAAAAGAAACATGACCTCCACACGTGCCAAGTGTCTCACAGGCAGCTTCTGAACAGGTTACTGTCTAACTGCTCCACCATCCTGTTTTGTCAGTGCCATAAAAAGTTTTTGTTTTGAGGGAGGAAGGGAGGTGAGAAGCACCAGTCGAAGAGGCACTGGTGAACGGGCATTTCCTGCCTCACCTCCAGCCAGCTGGTGGGCACGAAGGAGCACAACCACCGAGAGCTAAGCCCTCTTCAAAAAGAGGAAAAACAGCAGAGAGGTGACATTTAACAGAGTTGAGTTTTGATTTTCTGAGCAAACCCTTTCCAGATCTTCTTTGAAAACACTTCATACCAAAGCTCTCACGGAGTTAAGAAATTTAAACATTGATGTAGTTTATTCAAATAAAGCAATTAAATCCTTCTCCATTCTTCCCTCTGTTTTTCTGCCCAGGAAACTTTGCTTTTCTGATGCTCCATCAGAAGAGAAAGCAATTTAGAATTCATTAATTCCATCACACAAGCAGCCTGTGTGTCCCCAGCTGTGTGTGAAAGCTGAGCTGTGTCACTGTTGGGCAGCTGAGGGATGTGGCTCAAGCTGCCGGGAAGAAGGTGGGAGCTGGAAATAACCCCCTGCTGGGGCTGCACCAAGGGCTCTGCAGCTCTCCAGGGGTTTGGATCCAGCTGTACCGTCACCATCCACCCCCAAACCCTCCCATCTCGGAGTTTGGCTTCATTTCCATTACATATTTATGATGCCATCTGCCCTGTCTCGCAACCACAGCTCCTGCTAAGCTTTTCTCAAATACCCAGGGAAATGGTCAAATAAGCAAATGACAAGTTTGACAGAGTGACAGACACTTGAATAGAGATTTTGCTCATTTAGCTCATTTGCCACATGTAAGCAGGAATCATAAATGGAATGCAATGACTGCCTTTAATGTCAAAAAACTACACTTGATATCAAGAATTTTTCAGTGTAAATCAAAATCCGAATGGATTTCCATGACAAGAAAGCAGCTCAAAAATGCAAATCTAGAACACAGACTCTGCACTGATCTAAATTGGGAGTTTTCTGATGTAAATCTGAGGCAATAAAAACAACTAAATCACCAGTGCAGAACATCTATTCCTAAGTTTGCACTGCTGCAGATGGATGAGGACATAAATCCACAGAGTGGACATGCCTCCAGACACAGAAAAGCTGCCTAAGCCCTGCACTACATTCTGGTGCTCTGGATACTACAGCAGCCTGCTTCAGAGAATAGCGGGGCAACCACACAGTGTCTAGTGAAGGCAAAAAGTAGTTAGTGCCAGTCTGTGATTAAGTGCACATCAGAGTTTGCACAGATGGGAGCAGACATGTGCTTCCTCTTACCATTTCATTTTTCAGCTGTGCAATCCGACCTTCTCTCTTCTCTAAGGCTGGGAATGTTGAGCAAAATTGGATATATATTCTCTAAATGCTCAGGACGTGTAAGATGAACTTGTGGGGCTTCATATATGATTTTAAAAAATAATATAAATAGTTAAAGTGGGCTAGATACTCCTCAAACAGTTAAAAGTAGCATTTCCAAACGCATCTTAGTGACTACAGCTCCTGATGACTTGTCCAGGACTCCTCTTCTTGGTTTTGAAAATTTTTAAAAGGCAAGAAGAAAAAAAAGGAGCTGAGGAGGTGGTTGTGCTCCCTGCACTTGAAAGGCACCAATATGTCAGTCTCACTGCAGATAGTTACTATGCTTGTCACAGCAGTTACTCTAGGGATTAGGAGCACCAAGCAGGACAACAACTCCTCCAAACAGTTGCCCTTTGTCAGAGCTGACTCTGTGGGCCCAGCCTGGCAGGAGACGGGCTCTGGCACCAGACACGGCTGCCAGGCTGGGACGGGGCACCAGGCTGAGAGCTGAGAGCTGAACCTGCACAGGAAGACCCACCAGGGCTAGAGACCCCCACAACCCCCTGGGGACACCCACAGACACCTTGGGAAGCTCCCAGACAGGCTGTGTTAGCACCCTGAGCCCTGCTGTTAACACCCAACTGCAGGGAGGCCAAAACTTTTAAAAACAAGTACTTCCTTGAGCATGAAAAAGAAGGACCATTGGGAGAAGCAGAGAAAAGTTGGTGGGTTGTTTCAAACTAAACTGGAAGTCATCAGACATGAAGCAAGGTCAGAAAGCTGCTGTACGTAGCTACATATATCCTCTTTTCTTCACTTTGTTGAGAGCTCTGCAGGACTCAAAGCAGCCCAAAAGTTGTAACATATTCAATGTTACAGCTGACATGAATAAAATCTGCAGAAGCAAAAAGATCCAAGCAAACCGCTGTGCCTCCCAAGCCAGCCTGCTGCTGGATTCTGCTCCGAAGTCTCTCATTAAAGCTCCTACTTACACTACAGTTAATGAGAATATATTCTACTTCTCTATAGGTTTGGTAAAAAAGCTGCTCGACACAATGGCATTTTAAAAACAGATTTGTGGTCCATCAGCCAAAGCTGAAGTGTAAATCCTAACAAAAAAGCTTCCAGGCAAACCGCAGGGTGTGAACGATACTGCACACTGTCCAAAACTTCAGACTACAAACATGCCTTAGGACTGGGGCTGAGAGTCCCTACCAAGACTTTCCAACAACCTGGAGAAGTCCTGGAGAACTGTGATGCTTCTATCTCAATGTCTGTGTCACTTCTAACACAGTTTTCAGATCCTGCAGGCTATTGCTAACACAGTATCAAACCTAGTTTAACTTTCACTGGAGAAAGTCTCCAGAAGAAATGTTTTTCTTTTTTTTTTCTGAGGGCTGGAAATGTTGGTGCTCTCACAAATCTCTTAGATTCTCAAGAAAAGAAATTTTTGCTTCTGATAAGCAAAGAGCATCCTTGCAAGAGGGACCAATTTGGGTTTGCTTTGATCCGTGTAAGCTATCCCGAGGCTTTGCTATATTCAACAGTAGATTCTTAGACATAAAGAAGAGATACAGAAAATGTGGCAAAGGAAGAAAATAGTTTTCCACTTCTGACTTACTCAGACTAAAGCAAAGCAAACTTGCTCCCTTTCCTTGTGACCAAGAGGTTGAAATTCTCCCTAGCACTGCCCTTGCTTTTTATGCTAAAATAAAGACAATAACAAGATGTGGAAGTTGCACAGCCCTTCCACAGCCCCCGTGTCTCAGCCCAGCACATGTTCAAGGCTGCAAAGAATCTCCCTGACTTCAACGGAGCTTGGCTGAGGCTATAAAATGTCAACATTTTGTATTAAGCTCCCCTAGTAAAGTACTGAGTTACAAAGAATTTTGAATAACCTTGCTCTTGACATGGAGGAGACCTCTCCTCTCATCGTGGTGGACCCTGCGCTGAATTTCACTGGGCACATTGATCCCAAACTCACTCTGCAGTGCTGGCTCGTGGCCGAGGCAGCACAGTCACTGTGCCACGGCCAGGAGCTCACGGTTTACACCGCATTCGAGAATTTCAGGATAATACTGGAAAATCCTGAGCTAATTAATTAAACAACCCTTCTGAAACGCTGACTCTCTTTCTGAACCATTCCCTCTCCTGGGCCATGGGCAGCTCCTTGAGAGAGAACAACAAACAGAAGCATGAGCACAGCCATAAGAACCAACAAAAGGACTCGAACACACTATAAATAGTTTGCAAAATGATACTGAGATGCAAAATCATTATTATTACACAGCAATCACCTAACAGAATGACACTATTTCTGAGACAATTCCATGACTTTAGGAGATGCCATTTTTGAAGCATGGAAAGATTTGACAATGGCTAACAGACAGGGAAGCTTACTGTAGCCTGCTGGACAGTTTCTGGATGAGGTCCGCTTCTCTCCTTTTGAAACTGAACGGGACAATGTGATTACTACCCAGGGTTGCTTGTGTGTCACTTCAGCCAGGAAAAGTTGTGGAAATGACAGGAAAACATGGTGCTGTTATCACATGACACAATAACATACAACACAATATTCAGCTTGCCACTGCTCTCCGAGCACTTGGCATCACAAAATAATGAGTTGTACCAGTTTTCTTCCAATGTTCACCTAAGCAACCTCCCCTTCTACGGAGCAAAGCAGTACCTGATGATTTGAACTCATTTTAACATATTAAGTCATAAGCAATTTGTTTCTTTACAGGAATGGCAATTATCGTTTCCAATTGTATTATTACTGTGATTAGAAACATGCATTAGCTTATTAGCCAAATACCTGTATGTTAGTGACATGCTGCTTCCTCAAGGCACATTGACCACCTCTGCTCTGCATTTCTTGAACTCTCTAAAGCAGAACTTGCTAACAATTATTTTTCTTAAAAAAAAAAAAGGGGGGGGGAGGGAAATCGAGCTTCCATCCTGAATCCACCAATCTAGGACTGGTGGTCTCTCCCAGGAGGGCTTGCCATTCATCAGATCCCCTCTCCCAAATAAGTCTGGATGACTTGAACAACTACATCCTTACTTATTCCCACCGGAGCCCAACAACTGACAAGGTTAATCACCATTCTGCACTACGGGACTCCTCTAGGAACAATAACTGGGTTTTGGATCTCTTAGTCCCTCAAGCTCTGGAAATCTTTCCCAACATGAGGACCTATTACCTCAGAGCACTTCAAGGAGCTCAGGAGAGATGGGTTTCTGCTAAGCCCTGTGTGCAGAGCAAGCCCTGGAGCATTTGTACCAATGACCACTGACCACTGCAGCCGTGGACAGTCAGTCACAGTAAACCAGGGGCTACACTCAGTTCCTGGTGGGAACCACCTGAGAGGGGCAGATTCCAAGCACTGCTAATTCAACTACAAGAAATAGTTTGGCTTCAAACCCTCTTAACAAGTGATTTTTCTAATATAAACTTCCATAGGTCACAAAATTCCAATCCTAGTCAGGGAAAATCCAACATTTCCTTTGGGATTTATTTTCTACTTGGAATTTAAAAAAAAAACACAGCCCAACAAAATCCCACAAACTTTGGGTTGTGTCACAGCCCGAAATAACCTGAAATTCAGAGCCAAGAATGGACCTGGTCACGTGTTTCTTTCTGTGGCAGACAAGGACAGATGGGAGACACAGAAACCACCTGACTGCAAGACGGAGATCACTTTTTCAGAGACACTGCCATCTTCAACATGGTGACCGAAAGAGAGTTCATGAAAAGACCAAGTAGACCAAATTTGCGTTGTATTTTTAAAGTGTCCCTTCTCTAAGACATAAGACTCATGCAGGCCAGAGAAAGCAGTTCTCTAGGGAAGGGTCCCAGGCTCCAGTAGCGTGGTGAGATTTTCCATGTTGGTCTCCTCTGAGATAGCTGGGTAGGACACAGTGCTCTCCATCGACCCTCCAGAGCGAGAGGTGCTTTGTTGTAAGCTCTGTGAGGATGTTTACAGAAAACTAAGGGTGCTGAGAGGAGTTAGGCCAATGTTCTCAGGGAAGCTTCTTTCTCATCTTTCACTGGTGTGAAAGAACATCAGAGAGAAGACAACCCAAGCTCCATTATAGCAAAGCCCTCGTGGCTCCTCAGAGAGGAGAACCACCTTTACACTGCTGGAGCAAGAGATACCAGGAACAACCAATCAGTTGTGCCGAGCACGAAGGACCGATTGCTCCTCTGTATTTATTCCAAGCTTATCTTAGAAAGGAGGGAATTAAAACAGGCTCAACAAAGAAGACTGTTCAAGGTCATCATAATCCAATGTAGACCGGCTTGGCCATTTAGGTTTAGGTTAGATAACTGGAAAATTACCTTCTTCCCCCAGAGGGTGCTTGGGCACTGAACAGGCTCCCCAGGGCAGTGGGCACAGCACCAAGGCTGACAGAGCTCCAGGAGTGTTTGGACAACACTATCAGGGACATGGTGGGATTGTTGGGGTGCCCTGTGCAGAGCCAGGAGTGGGACTGGATGATCCTGATAGGTCCCTTCCAACTCTGTATATTCTATGATTCTCAGCTCTTTCTTTACTGAGGTCTCCCAAAATGGATGTTCTTGCCTCATATCATGAAGGTCTCTCCAAGAATCTCAAGGATGATGTCTATGGTTTTCACAGACAGAATACACCACAAACCCAGATAATTTAAGTCCTTTTCAGAAGTCTGTTCCTCAAACAAGTAGAATAGCAAAACCAATTCAGTCTTGCAGGCCAAGTCCTGTGTCCATCACATTCCATCCAGGCCACCACAATGTCCTTTCCATGAGCACTCTGTAGAGCAGCTGATTTTCCTGGGTGCATCCTGTCCACTCAGGCCAGATGTCCTCCATAGCACATGCTGAAAGTCGCTCATTTGTCCAAAGGATGAGAACAGAAGTTGTCAACAATGACCTGTGGGGTCAAAGCAGTCTCTGAGTCTGTAGACTATCCTCTCTTTATTTTCCATTCCTCACCGTGTACAGAAGACAAAAGCAGTGACTGATTCCTTCAGTTTGAACCCAAAAAGCAGAAGAGTTGGCTCACTTCTCCATAGCCAGGGAAAACACAAGATATTTTACTATGAGCTGGTGATTAAAGTCCAAAGAGATAAAGGAAGTGCTTCTGCTCTGATGAAACGCAGTGAGGTCCCAAATACAAGTAGAGTAGCAACGGGCAGTTTATTCCTAGAGCTGGCAATGGCAGCCGTTTGTTGAGGTTTCCTGCAGGAATGTGGTTTGCAAGGTTCACATCCGGACCCAGAGGGTTCAAGTCCAATCACAGATATGAATTGTGGTGGTCCATACATAAAATCCTTTCTGATATTCTGTATGCCACATAATCAAAAAAAAAAAGTCTGTGCCTGACACAGATTAACTGGAGTCCAACAGTCACAGTGACAGCCCTTCAGGGTCAGAACTCAGCTCCACCACCTGCACAACACAGCAGAGACACACAGGTACCAAGCTCAGCCCCACGCTTAAGCCATGTCCTACTTTGCTACTTATAAATAATTACTGAACAATACATTTATCCAAAAAAAGGGTAGAGACCAAACCTCTGTGTGCACACAGATACATTTATACACATATATTCAGAGATGTTAAATATAATTATCTGCTTCATCCCATTTTCTTCTCCAAACACCAGCAGGTTTTGCGTATGAAGTCAGTAGTTCCTGAATTTGTCCAAGGAGGAGGAGGAAACACTGGGATATGGGCTCTCTTCAGCCTCAGGGCTTCATCCATGTCCCAGGACACCAGTCCCTAAGACACACAGGATAGGAGGGTAGGACATCTATTGCTCCATTGATCTTGGATTGAAAAAAAAGCTCAGAAAGCAGATTTATGGGGTAGAAGAAGAAAAACTACAGACCAGCAAGAGGGCAGTCCATGCTCTCAGATGGTTTATAAAGATGAGCAACAGCATCTCTGCTTCCTGGATACATTTTAGTGGCAATCAGTTCTGTCTGATGGGTTTTCAGAGCTTGGTTTACGAACTGGTAAGCTCAGACACAGGGATGCTCAGTGTTCCCTCTTAGGCAGGACAGTTCAAAGGATCCCTGGGGCACCCAGAGACCCTGGGGCACCCTGGGATGCAGGAGGAAACACAGGAGGTGCCATGAGATCATTTTGATCAAAAAGCTCAAGTCCCAAAAGCTCATGGTAGGAGGGAGGAAGGGAGAAATTTTGGCAACTTCCAGTTGCCAAATGGAATTCTGGATTCTCACCTGTACTTCTTAATCATGAAAACGTACTGGTGAATGTAGACAATCAGACCATTTTAAAGGCTCAGAGATGGCAACACATCTCACCTTCTCCATGAAGTACGAAATGCAAGTTTTAGAATAGCTTACAGAATTTACCAAATAAAATGGTAAAGGACAGATAAATGGGTCTTACAATACTCTGAAAATACATCAACAGATTCAGATGTTATTGAAAAGTCCAAAATGAATGGAGCTGTGGTCTTCCACTTTCTCACCAACCCTCCAGAGAAGCCTGGGGTATTTTGGTGTCCTGAATGCCTCGAAAGTCTCCCCAGACCAAGACTTACAACCAGTTTGCATCTGAGCATGTACATAGCTGTCCTTGCTAGAGGATGCAGCACCTCAAAAGAAAAGAAAGGAAAGGAAAGAGAGAAAATTTTGCTCCTGTTACACAACAGTATGAAGGGAAGAGAAGAGCTGATACCAGCTCTGAAACTATTCGAGCTACTTTCCCTGCTCCCAGACAAGCACTGCAGCAGTTACACCATGGGGGGAGTGACACAGCTGTGCCAGGCCCAGGCACTTCCTCCAGTGTGTGAGGAGGAGCTGCAGCTCAGGAGTGCCCGAGGTCTGCTCACAGGACCAGGACAGCTCTGCTCCTGCCACACCCAGAGCTCCCCTGAAACCGTCGGGACACAACCCACGGAATTACATAAACATAAAATTCTTAAACCACACCAAACCCTCCTCAGCCCAAATCCCTGAACTGCTTTCAAACAAAGGCAGCATCATCCCCCATCTCAGACACAGCAAGGCCACTGGGGGAAGTTCCAACTCTCCATGGTCAGGATGACAGACTTTCCTAAGTCATCTTCCTCAGCAGAGCACAGAACGTATTATCAAAGCACTGACCTCGCATTCAGGTTTATAAACCTGGGCTTTTGGAACCAAACTGACTAACCAAGAAAAATGGTCAACCCCTGGCTCTCCTCCAGGCTCTGGAGCATGACAGGTATCCCCAAAGCAGTAACTTAGTCCTGCACAGGTTGCAGACACCAGGCTTTTGCCAGGAGCATGGATGGAGTCAAGGATGGTTCCTCTTATGTCTCTCAGGGAAGGATCTGGCCGACCACGGGTCACCCATGGAGCCACATTACCAGATAAAGGGGAGGCAACACAGTTCACCAAAAGCCAGGCATGGCAAGGAAAGTTTATAGGACATTTCTAACCAAGGGAGACATCCCCAGCTTTGCTCTTCTGTCCAGCCTCTCTGTCCCATCAGGCAGCCAGATTTCATGGTGAATGAAGTCAAGTTCAGTTTGAAAATTAACATTTCCACTTCATTGCTCTATGTTTCCCATTTTCACCAATCCAGAATGCTTCACCTCCCTTCACATCACTCAACTCAGTAGAAAAATCTAGTAGTCAACTCAAAATCGCTGCTCTTCAGGGACTCACCCCAGACACCACCTTAGTGTCTCTGGAAGAGGAAGACTGGAGACAACACTGCTAAAACTACCTTCACAGGTAACACAGCTCTGCCACTACCCCGTCCCACCTTCCCTTGCCCAACGTGCCCCGAGGAAGCAGTACCAAGACCAGTCACCACGCCCTGAATAGGGAGGTGCAGCAGGGCCGTGCTTGGTGTGTCACACACCCATGTCCCAGTGCAGTGGCCAAGGACAGCTTGGCCCACAGGGATGGGGGGCCCCGGGTGGCTCTGGGCAGGTGCAGAAGCCTCCAGCCTATCCCACCCTGGATAACCCCCCTGCCACCACAGCTCCCAGCTGCTGTCCCTGCCTGGGCAGGCCAGGCCAGGTCTCAGTGCTTTGGAAGGTGACTGACTGGAAGGTGACTGAAGGGAGGGTCAAGGCTGAGAGGTCCCAATGCAGCTCCCAAACAAGCAGCTCTGCTCTGTGTGTGCAGTGAGAACCACGACAGCAGTTCTCAACGTGCCAGCGGTGGGACAGGTCACACAGACCACCAGACATCCCTGTTAACTCCCTGCCCTGTCACAAACTGCTGGCCTAACCTTCACCTCTTCCAAATGACAGCATGTCCCAGCTTCCCAGCTGCAGAATGGGGAACAGAGATTTGTGCAACCATTTAGGATTACAAAGCTAAATCATTCAGCATGGGTGAAGCACTCGGAACCCATGGGAGTCAGGTCATACATAACATCAGGCTGGATTTGATTTAGACACCCAAGGGTACGTGATTAGATTCCAGAAGTTCTGGGGAGCCCAGGTCCCAGCAGTGTGGCAGGAAGGCAGGTGCTCAGCACCCTTGAAAAATCCATGTGAATTAGCTGAATGGAGACACATGAGGTCCAAATTTTGGTTCCAGATATGGAAGGTCTAAAGCCAGAAGCAGAGCACCGAGATATCAAACCCTCACAAAAGAAAAGAACAGTCCTACCAGGGCAGTGAAGCTCTAAAGGATGTGGAAGCTGATAGAGAAATTTATTTTGGAAGCAGCGGACAGCAAAAAGTTCCTCTGCAGAGAGGATATGCACCTAAGAAACACCAAAACTTACAAAGTTTAAAGAAAAAAAAAAAAAGACCTTAATGCAGCACATTGAAATCTCACACTGACTCTGGCAGCACCTTCTCTGATGAGGTGATCTCCTGGAAGCCTGAGATACGGAATTTGGGTATTTTACAGGCCACGTCACCTCTTTGTCCTCTAGGCATCAGAGATTACTGGCCAAACAAATTTGTAAACTTTTGGGGAAAAAAAAAAAAAAGAAAAAGGTAAAATACAAGGAAAAGTTCATAAATTTGTCAAAAATGCTCCTGAAAAAACCGCAGAAGAAACATTGTTCCAGTACTGAACCAACAGTGATGTTTGTATGAAAAATGAAAGCCTGGTTACCACAGGCTCCTTCAAACACTGAAATGTCTTTGCTAAGCCCTTGGAGGTTCCATTCTACTTGTGCTGACTTGAAAATACAGCTGATTACATTCAGAGACTGCAACTTTCAGTAAATGTGACAGATCAGTCACAGAAAAAAATCAAATTCTTGGTACTTTTGCCCCTGAATCCTGCCTCCAAGGCTTCCAGTCAGCACCCTCTGCCATGGGAAGGCAGCACGTGGCAGAGAGGTAACAGAAATCAGTGACAACAAAGATGTGAAATGACAGTGATAGAAATGGGGAAGAGACAGGAAATATTTACAGGAAAATTCACACTAGTAATTGTGAACATGCCAATTTAGGATATTCCACTTTGAGGTTTAGCATTCATTTACAAAAATGGTAGAAACTCTCTCAGGTTACTTTCTAAAGAACTCTGCCAGCTGCAGGCAGAGCAATAAACACACCAGAGAGGCTTTGGTACAGCCAGAAAAAAAACCTTTCCAGGATTAACAACAGTCCTTGAACTATCTAGAAAAAAGGAAGCAGCAGAGTCTGATGTGCAATTAGACCCCATTGGTTTTTGAGGAACCCAGCCCTGACGATTCACTAAAACATCCAACACATTCCTAAGGCAGCTCCCTGGAGAGTGTGTCACTCTCCCAGGTGTCACAAGGAGAAGGTCCACACAGGGCACCTCTGGAAGCTTTGGTCCCAGTGAATCCATGAAGACACTCACATGGTATAGGGAGGCTGTGGAGTTCAACTGGACACCGGACACTTCAAACACCAAGTCTGAACATTAGGAGAAGTTATTTCATTTTGTCACCTTTCCAGGGTCAACACTTTGGTGATCAGATTTTTGAGAGGTGGCACCTCTGACAGTCAAGAGACTTCCCAGGCAGCACACAGAACACTCCAATAGCAACATGCTGTGAACCAGATGCCAAACAACATTCTTTGTGCTTGGTCATTTCTTAGCAGGTGGGTCTAAATCCTCTAAGTCAACATCCAGCCATCACTGCACCAAAAAAAACAACACTTCCTAGAAAACCAAAAAACTCATCTACAGCCAACTGAACAACTTGGTTCCAGAGTGATGGGCAGCACAGCCCAGCCAGGCACCCTGCTGTGCACAGCCACAGTCACACCTCACCACGTCACTCCTCTGTCAGTGTGATCTGAACCTCCTTTCAGCAAAGGCCACCAGCTGTAAGCAGCTCTGTAAAGCTTCCACAGAGATAACAGAGTAATCTAATTTTGTTTGTGACCTAAATCCTACTTGGACACAGCACAGATGAGATAAAAGGTGGGATACTTTCCAGTCAGTATAATGGATTTGAATTCGAAGAGCTCACCCTAACCATGGCTTGTGTCCTCCAGCCTCTGCAACTTCTGCTGCAGGGAAAACAAAGTTAGCAATTGTTAATCTGGTCTAAGACAGAAATTCAGCCTGAACTCATGAGAGCCATGGGCTCACCTGGCAGGTTCTCCACAGCCTCGACTGCTCCTCAGCCTGCACAGCATGGCAATCACTCGCTGACTCTGACCAGGCACTGGGACATCAGCCATCAGTAGAACACTTACATCTTCTCTAGACTGCATACTTTCAAGTAGGAATTATATTCCTCAACTACTCTCTGTAATTCAGGCTCTACTCTGCCTTACTCTGTACATGTAAAATTCTGTTTAAAACTGTACCAGACACTCTATGCACTGGCAGGGTCCATGTCATACCTAGACAAAACCTCTTTGCACTTCCTGAGAGGAGTTGGTGGCAGCAGTCCCAGCTGAATCAAATGAGACACAATCTCCATCACATGCAGTCACAGAACCAGAATGGACCTCCCTTCCAAAACCCTTCCTCGATTCCTGCTGCTCCCTGCATCCTCCTGGGGCTTTGCCCACCTACCCCATAGGATCTGTACAGGAAAGCAACTCACAGCATCTTTTAGCTGGAATAAGGGATGTCTCAGCCCTCAACATCACCAGGAAGGGAGATTTCAGCGAGCCACAGCCCAAATTCTAGAACTAGAAAGGTACTTCCAGTTTCTAATCTCATTCAAAGTCACGCAGAGTCAGCCTCATATTTAAAGGTCACTTCAAAAAGCCCCGATTATAACACATTCTAATTCAGAAAGTACTCAGGGTAAACCCCTTGCAGCACTGGAGATGTGAGGGCTCCTGTCCCTGGCTCCAGGCTGAGCAGCTGCAGCCTTGCTCATCTCCTCCTTCCTTGATTTCCTGGTCATCTGTGACAAAGGTGACCTCCTTCAAGACATCCTGACACAGCTGGTGGTAGATGTCCTGGGAACAATGAAGAAGGAAGGTGTCCTGGGCAGAGGCTCGGGGTGACATGGGCTGGATGGGGATGGGACAGGAGCAGTGAGGCCAAGCCACCCACTAGAGCCCTTACCAGCTCTCAGCTCCAAAGCCCCCATGGAGATGCTCCAGCAAAGCTCAGAGGTCCTGATCGCTCCACAGCTCCTCCTGTTCCTGCATATGGTCTCACATTTTTCCATGTTGCTCTGAATCCTGCCCTGGTTCCCACCTCCTGTTCTCCCACAGCTGCACACTCATACAGCCTGGAGGGATAAAGCCCCAACCTGGACCCAAACCATAACACCTGGCTCAAAACTTCCACAGGTGGGAAGGAAAAGACAAGGGGTAGGCAAAAGATTTGGGAACCCATGTCTCAACCTTCTACATCCAGTTGTGTAATCTATACTGTCTCCTCCTGGACACAGTATTCCAAGGCACAGCCTATGTATCAGCTGAAAGCCTCTACCCATGACAGCAATGAAGCTCTGAGAACAGTCTCCAGGCGGAAGCACAGTGGGAGTAGAGGGTCTCCATGCCATGGGAGACAAAGCATTTGGGGAAGCATTGAGCAGAGTGCTAATAATGCCATGTTTTGCAATTGAGATTCCATGGCCTTGAAATCATTCCTCCAGGTAACGTGCCATGAAAACCAAGGAACTAGTATGAATGAACAGAGTCAGAAATCCCACACAAATCACCTGGGAAGCCTCCCTGTGGAAACCCCATCGAGTCCCCTCCAGCCTGTGTGTGCCTCCCCCCTGCTCACTGGAGCTAAACTCCACCCCTGGCTTACAGCAATTCCCAAAATTTTTTCCATCACACTTCCAAACTGTTTTTCCAAAACCCCTGAATATCTCCCAGATCAACAAACAAACGGTCAAAAGAAAGCTGAACTCACACCTTGGGAGGGTATGTGGGGTCCATACCCATTTTATCCAGGTGTGGAGCCTCGGCACTGAGAAAGAGCACAGCTACACCCTATAGCCTGAAATCTGGAAGGCCACCTGTGGCATGATGTGCCTCCCCTCCCTGACAGCCATGTCTCTGCTCCAGTTTCCACAGAGATTTCCTCCCTCCTGATCTACACACTGGCACGAGGAGCCCCATTTGCCCCTTTACTGTCTATATAGTAAGAAATCACACTCTCACCTGAACATCCACCAATCCAGCCTGAGCAGTTTCCCAACCAAAACCTGCTAATCAAATGAAATACAGCTAATAGGTGATTCCCATCTCCTGGCAGCTGCAGGTCACCTCTGGCTGCCTCCTCTCATGCCCCAGTCAGAGCTCAGCATAGGCAACAGGACTCTCTGCCCTCCTGGAGGCAGGAGCAACAGAACACCTCTGGATCGGTGGATCCAAGTCATAGAACCCACAGAACCCCAAATTTCATGAGAGAAATTGACCTCTGTGTATCTTCAGATCCACCCATCTGGACCGAGAGGGTCTGCCCAGGGCAAACCCCAGCAGCAGGGAGCCAGCGCTCATTTCGGGATAGTGCCCAGGCCACCCCACTCCACCTGAGCAGAAGTGACTTGGCAAACAGAAACATACTTTGCACTGGGAACACATCTGGGTAAGGAGGTCTGGAATACCCAGTTCAAATCCAAAGTCTAGAAAAGGTTTCTAGCCAACTGAGGAAAAAAACATTCCAGCATCTCTGAGAAGAAGGGAGGAGATGGAGATGCATCAGCTGCGAGACAAACACTTGACAGAAGAGTGCAACCAGAAGATGTCAACACTTTTTTTGAGGAACAGCATCCACTACAGACACACAAAGGACATGAGGACAATTAGCTGTATCCAAACTCAGCCAGCCTCACCACCGAGAAAGCGATCCAACAAACAGCATCCAGCTCTTTCAAACAGAAATGGCCACTACAGCTCAGAACCTCCCAAGAAAGCTTTGGCACAGACACATCACCATCAATTTTGGCACTCGAACAACTATCATATCCAACCCAAAACACTTCCAAGCCCTCAGAACCAATAGCACCATTAACCAGCCCAGAATCCAATCCCTGCCGACAACTGCGTCTCCCACAGAGACAAAGCACCACCTTCTTCCTGGACGGTGTTGACAGTCACTTGCACAAACACGAAACTTAACATGTCGTGGACCAACACTGAAAGCTCTTCTGTGCTAGACAGGAGCCACTGTGACTTCCAGTGAATCCAAGACAGAAATCCGCACAGATAAACACAGAAAAGTCAAATCCCTATAGATGGCTGATGGTGGGAACTCACTAGCTAAGTCCTTTATTTAATGGACTAGGGATGTCAGAGAGAGGAAAGAGCCCCAGATGTGGTTTTGCAGAAAATCCTTACGAGGGTTTGACGATGTGATGAGACCCAAAAAGTAAATATCTAAATGTGAACTCTACAACCAGGAAAAATACTCTAGTTCAGAGAGAAAAAGAGAAGGAAAGAGGAGGACTTGCTGGAAAGGTCACTCAGGGTTTTAAAAAGAATCATCTAAAGTACTCTACAAAATTTCTTGATGTTGTAATTACCATCAATAACTCATCAGAAACATACTTTTAACTCAATAATAGCTTGCTTGAAAATCCCCAGCACAAAGAAGCTCCCAGGAACAGAGCCCAGTGGGTAAGTCCTGGGGAAGCAGAAGGCAATGAGCTTCAGGAGAGAGGCAGCGACATGCAGAGCCAAGCAGGAGCAGCCTGTGACAGGGACACCTTGGAGAGCCCAGGCAGCAGAGAGGCTGCAGGTGCAGTTTCTGAGCCTTGACACTGACAGAACTCCTGAGACCTTAGAGAAGAAAAATGTGGGGCATCTTTCTGTGCCTGCTACATCTGCCCCACGGAGCGGCTGCGGTGAGGCATCATCCAGCTGGGTTGGTGGATCTGAGGATACAAAGCTGATCTTTTCCATGCTGGCGTACACTGGTATGTACTAGTGCCAGGAACAGCTCTGTGCCACTCTTGCACTCTGACTTTGGATAGGGATATCCTGGAGCTAAGCTGGCTAGAAAAGTCCCCGAGACCTGATCTCTGTGTAACTCCCAAACATTTTACCAAACGCCTGTTGGTAAAATGATAATCCTCAACTTTTGTCTATTTTAGTGCTGCAAACAATTCTGTCACAGTTATGACTTTCACAAGTAACACAGAAACAAGAACTTCTAACAAAAAGTAATAAGCTGAATAAAAAGATAGGAAAATGACAGTGAATCAGTCTGGAAATTATTTACAGGCATTATCAGCTACAATATCTCAATTCTGGAAGGCATTAGCTCCAGTGTAAAACAGGACAATCCCAATTTAATTTCTTTTTTTAATTCCGGAAAGAAAAATCTTCTACAGTGACTCAAACTGAGAGATTCAAACAACCTACAAATAACTGGAGTAATCAAACTGCATTTAACTAACACTGGGTGTTGGCTAAATAATTTCAAAGTTGTTCCACTAGTTATGCTGTTGGCTTTATACTCACATGTGTGGATTTTGAAAAGGAACTCCAGAAGTATTTAGAGTAAATCTTGCTGTGGACTTGAAAGGTGGATTTGCAAAATTTAACTTCAGCGCTTTGCGTTTACCTGGGAGACAACGAACATAAAGTAAACTTTTTGTCAGCAACAAAATATTGAGAGCATCTGGAAATAAACAGGAAAAAATGACATACTGTAAGAAAAGGAAAATGCATTTCAGAACAACATTAGCAAATCACAGCTCATGTCAGGGATATGGGGATGGAGACACACCCCAAGGTGAGTCGGCTCACACCCCAAGGTCTTCCCTGGCTCATTCCAAGGCAGTCACCAAAGAGAGGTGTCCAGAGCACCTCCTGGGACAGGTGGAGCACCTGCATCACCTTCCAGGGTTCCAGCAGCCACAGGGCACCTCCTCACCATGGCCCTGACCATCCTCCATGCACACCCAAGGGGGTAAAGGGGCCTGACCTGCCCGGTATGGCCTGGGCACACCACCAGACCCAGGGGATGGCACTGCAGAGGGAAAGGACACCTTCTATGTAACACCCCAACCAAGGACGGCTGATGGGCGTCCTGACCTGGAGATGGCCAGGCTTGAGGGAGGCCTGTGAGCTCCTTCTGCAAAGTGGGCTGCCAAGCAGAGAGAAAAATCCAGCCCATCTGAAGGGTAACCAGGTGAGGGAAAGTTTTGCTCTGCAGCCAACTGAGGAAGTGCGGGGAAACAAAATAAACAAACAGGACTGTGGGAGGGGTCCTGGTCACTGCACCAGCCACAGGTTCTGTACTTGCCATTGAAGCTGAGATGACCTGCTCAAGTAATAGCAAGATCAGGGGCTACAAAGGCAGCTGTCCCTTCCCAGCACTCCCACAGGGGAGCAGAAGACCCCGTGTTGTCCCCGTTTGCCCACAGGAAACCTGCATTCCTCCCCACCAAAACACCTAAGACGGGGCCTCTTCCAGCCCCCCTTCCCGGGAGCCTGGAACTGAACCCCCCTGGCTTCCCACTGCCTGGGTGATGCCTTAACCAGTCACTGCTGCTCATCCCAGGAGGCACTGGTCACCCTAAGCTGGCACAACACCTGGACTCCTCCAACAATTTCTTTCACCTGCACCCTAGAACAGGTGTCATATTGCTCACCAATCCCACAACCCTCCTGGGAAAAACCAAAAGGCACCATTCTGCTCTCCAGCATTCCTGTACCTTGCACAAAGAGGTGTTTTGGGTAACTCCAAGACCATAAAAAAAAAGAAGAAAAAAATAAGTCAAAGCACTTAGAGCAATTTCAGGGCACGAGATATTACAAGGATCAGAGAACCACAGAATCGTTGAGGTTGAAAAGGACCAACCATTCCCCCAGCACTGCCAAACCCACCACTAAGCTGTGTCCCCAAGTGCCACATCCACATATCTTTTAAATCACTCCAGGGATGGTGACTCCATTGCCCTGGGCAGCCTGTGCCAGGACCCAACAACCCTTTGGGTGAAGGAATCTTTCCTAATATTTAATCTACACCTCCCCTGGCACAACTTGAGGATGTTTCCTCTTCTCCTATTGCTTGTTACTTGGAAGGAGAGACCCACCTTGCTAATAGAATCACAGAACCTTTGAGGATGGAAAGGACCTTAAAGATCACCATGGCAATATACATCTAAAACCAGCCTAATAAACCCAACACACCTCAAAATTAAGCACTCCCTCAAAAGAAATACACCCACCCTGTAGCCTGGCAGGCCAGGAAAGCTTGTGGCCAGTACCCACTCACACCCAGTCAAGGCTTCTTAACACTTGCCACCCCACACCAGCTCATCTGGGACCGAGTGACAGCTCAGTTTATTGGGGTGAAGTTCTGCCCTGAGGCGTCACTGCAGGAGCCAGGTGCTGCTGGCACTACCCGAGCTCAGCACATGAAGCCCATGGCACAGCTCCGGTCACTCCTCCTTTGATTTCCACAGAGAGATGACCCCTGTTTCCTCTATCAACCTTTTAAATCACTGGTAGATAACTTCAGTTTTAATCCTGCTGCAATACAATAATCCAGAAATACCTGCACACGTTGCATTTGCTAAAAATCACCAAATTTATTAGACATAAACACCACACAAGGAACTTGCAAAAAATCCAACAGCGGGAAATGAATTATCCAATGCATGAACCACTTAAAAAACACATCCCCATTTTCTGGTGATGATTTACCAGCAGATTTCCATAAGGTTCCATCAGTGATTCTGGGCCTCTCATCACTAAGGATGGTGGGGAAGAGCAAAGGCAAGGATGCCTGACCTGGGTGAGGGGGGCTCAGCACAGAGCTCAACACTGCGATGGGCCCTTCCTGAGCATGGTGCTCAAAAAGAGATGGCACAGCATGGACTAGGCTGCAGCACTACAAGGAGAGGATAAAATACTAGTTGTTAAAAATCCTGAGCACACTGCAACAAGGTAACCATGATTGGCTTGCTCCTGTTAAAAGTACTGATCTCTGATTTGACACGGTTTCAGAATCACAGAATATTCTGAGTTGGAAGGGAGCCACAAGGATCATCAAGTCCAACTCTTAAGTGAACGGCCAGAATAAGGAAAAAGGCCCCTGCTGGTGCTGCAAGCTGGTCTACTTTGGGGTACTTCCCCTCCAGTAGCACCCTCTTATTTTGCTTTGTTGTGTGGAAAAAAAAATAATGAAAGAAATAATGTAGTTTAGCAAATGCAATAATGCCCAAAATACACATTAACCATCTTGCTTGCCAAACTGAATTCCCAGCATGAGGTTCCACCTTTCAACAACGCATTTTCAAAGCTTTCTTTAATCTTTTCCAAATGAAGATGATTCTTTCCACATGTTTATTACGCATAACTTATTCTTCTGAAAAACACCTAGTTGGGGCCGCAGGGTCCCTCTCCCCAGCTCAGAGAAAAGGCCTGGTATTGCTAAGTTCTGCCTGACCTCCATCCCTGCCTCCACTGAGCCATGTAGCATGAGGAATATCTTATTTATGTTACTTACATGCACACAAAGCAAGTCCTCATTTTGTAACAGATGACTGCATCTATACACACAGTACTGTCAGGAGGATAAGCAAGTCTTCTCTCCTGTTTGGACTTGGCCACTCCAAAATCTCCTGGAGTAGGCAGTGCAATGTGGAAGCCAAGGACAGCGAGAGGTAGGCACTGATGGAGCAACAACATGCTGGTTCCAAGAGTGCCAGGTGACAGTAACACTTCGCTCTCACTTTAAAGAATCACAGAATCATGGAGTGGTTTGGGTTGAAAAGGATCTTAAAGATCAACTCATTCCAACTTCTGCCATGGGCAGGGACACCTTCCATTTCAGGTTGATCAAAGCCCTGTCCAAGCTAACTCCGAATGACGGGGAATCCACACCTTCCCTGGGCAATCTGTGCCAGTGTCCCACCACTGTCATTGTAAGCATCCCTTCCCAGCTGACGCTCAGTCCGTTGTCAGCCAGCAGTGCACTCTGTGCCCCATGGCTGTCCCCTGAGCCAAGCACACAGCTGAGGGCAGGTCTGCAGCACTGAGAAACCAGAGGGTTCTTGGCAGGACCCTCTGAGAGTGCAAGACCTGTCACAACACCCCACCATCGCCTGACTGACCTCCCACACCTCTTCTGACTACTTCCCTGAGGGCACCTCCCTTCCCACACACAGAAAAACCAGATGGAGTTCAGAGTGCCAAGGCTCTGGAGGATGCTGACGCTTATCCCTGCACCCTCCCCCTGCGCCCCCGTCTGCGCAGGCACAGGGGTGGTGCTGGGCAGGGACCTGCAGGGAAGGGCCACACAGCCCCTCGCTCACTGCTCCTGTTATGGCACCACAAACCTGCTCTCAGACTAGGTCCAGGGATTTCTTGCATCATTCTTTCAGTATGTTTCATTCACCCACCCAAACCCCAGGCCTCTGTCAAGGGCAACAATGTCATGTCATAAGATTTTCCCTTTCTCACACCAACGCTTATACAGCTCAGGAGAACACTAGACTTGAAGTGGCCCAACATCAAAATTGGCACAATTAACTACAAACTCTGATCAGAAAAATCTCTTCTCACAGCCTGTTCCTATTCTTGCTACTTGCAAACTTTATACACCAAGTTTCCTCCTGTTTTCACATTGGGATAGAATGTTTTTTATCACAGTTAAGCACTGGTCTATTGATTTCTATCTTAGTAGGTTTCTAAGGATAGTTTCAGTTATGTCAATCCACCATCTGGAGCTGGATTTTCTACAAATCCAAAGAATACAGAAGCAGATGCTGCCCCTGGGAAGCAAACAGGATGATTTGCTTTTGTTCAGCTGATGAACATGGAACTTGACCAGGGGGAAATGAACATCCTGAGAAATGCCAGGAATTTCCATCTAGCACAGATCACATGGAAACACTTACTGGAAGTGAAACAACACACTCAAATGGACCAGAAGTCTGAGGAGAGCCAAAGGAAGATGTCTTCCAAAACCCGAGTGCTTCAGCTATGGACTCAAGAGTCTTGAGTTTCACACTAAAAAAGACTTTTGACAACTCCATGCCCTTATTCCTTGCAGACACTCATTCTAACTGAAGGCAAAAGAGCCTCTTTAGACACAAGAGTTTTGCTGTGATTTTGCTATGCGCGAATTCAATACAGTCCCATCCTGTCCAACTACAGCAAAGAGGCCTGGGGCTAATGGTGCTCCTGGAATTCACTAATGCCCGTCACCACCAAGGCTGTGTGACCGAAACTGTCTGAAAATGTGCAGCAGAAATATTCACCTTACATAGATTAAATGTCTTTTAAAGGTTCTGCTAACTTTATACATAATTCTAACCATCAACCACTATGACACCTACTTCTCTGAGAACTTTTACTGTAAAGATTATGTGAGAAGCAATGATTTGAAAGAAACCAAAAATAACTTTAGAATAGATCACTTTTTCACAAATGAGGTTAATCCTCAACACTATACGTGAAACCATGAAATTCCTTGACTTATGGTCTTCCCAGTTGTGACTCGTGGGTTTGGTCAGCTGCGTGTTAACAGTTATACCAAGACCAGACATGAAAGCACGATGGTCTGGGCTTTGGCTGAGCTGAAGTGGCAAGGGAAGCACTGACTGTGAGTGAACCTAACCAGGCTTGCATCCTGAATTATGCTGCTCTCTGAGAAGAACAAAGACAGACAAGAATAGCTTTCTGACTGCAAGTAAGTTAAATGTTCTATCCATAAGGACAACAATCCTTATTTCAAATCATCACAGCCTTAAAGCGGTGGTGGTAGTGGTGGTGTCCTCTAAACCATTTTTAAAAGGATGTTGTCATTCTAGCACCAGGCTTATGTGTGGAACAAGGATAAGGGAGTGATGCCTTGTCCTGCTGCTCCCCAAATGCACATCCCTTGGCATTCCATTAACCACAGACAAAACAGACACCAGGAAAAGCATCTGGGAGCACTGGAAACCCACATACACAACAGTCCCAGAAGAACTCCAGCTCATAGCAGCACTTGTTCCTTGATGCTATGGAAGGAACAAGTGAATGGGTGCTTTGCCAAGCACAGAATTATTTATGTGCTGCTACCCATCACCAGAACTAATCCAAGCACTTGGCTCTGCAGTTAAGTTCTCATCACTCTTTCTGAGGCCCCTTCACCACCACCACAGCCAACCAGTCTTCACACAACCAGGAACAGCTGCCTAGCAGGTCACGTGCAGGCCAAAAGTATTCTTCCAGAATTAGATTGAGTACCACTATTTTTACTTCACCTAGGACACCTATGATTTACAGAATCAGAAAATCATCAAGGTTAGAAAAGGCCTTTAAGATCACAAGTCCAATGATCACTGCAGCACCACCACTGAATTCACCACTAAACCATGTCCTCAAGTGCCACATCCACACGTTTCTTGAACACTTCAGGGATGAGGACTCCACCACCTCCCTGGGCAGCCCCTTCCAATGCCTGATAACCCCTTCCATAAAGAATTTTTTCCTAATATCCAATCTAAACCTCCCCTGGCACAATTTGAGGCCATTTCCTCTTATCCTGTCCCTTGTTCCCTGGAAGCAGAGCCCAACCCCCCCCCCCGGCTCCACCCTCCTGTCAGGGGGGTTGTAGAGAGCGAGAAGGTTCCTCCTGAGCTTCCTTTCCTCGAGGCTGAGCCTCCCCAGCTGCTCCTGATGCTCCAGACCTTTCCTCAGCTCTGTTCCCTGGACACGCTCCAACCCCTCAAATGTTTTTCTTGCCTGAGGGGCCCAGAACTGTCCCCAGGACTGGAGGTGCCTCAGCAGTGCCCAGCACAGGGGATGGGCACTGCCCTGGTCCTGCTGGATACTTACTGGAGAAAGCAATCTTAATTTCTTCCTAGAATTTCCTCACTCCTGTTCCTGCCTGCCATAACCTCAATATAGCACTGCTGACTACGTTCACGTTACACAGAGCAAAATGCTCCCTTTCCAAGATTTTCAAAACAGTAGTAGTTTAATGGATTTTTTTCCAAGGTTTCTGTCTTGCAGGGATACAAACCGATACCTGCCAAAACACCTTCCACCTAGTTCAACTCTGATGTATCAACCTCTTGCTGTCACAGCCTGAGTGCACCTGTCACAGGGCACAGGTGAATATTCTCTCTGGTCAGATGCTGAAGTCACTCTCCCTTTCTGAAGTGATATTCCAGGAATCAAGTCTGCACTCTAACTTCTTTACTCTAGTATAACCAGGAAAAAACAGAGATACAGCCACAGGACCACGAGCTGTGACAGCAAACAGTAGGAAGGACAATCAGTAGATTTGCAATTAAGTGAGAAACCTTTTTATCTCTCCCTTGTAAAATTAAAACACATCAACAAAAAGACAGAGAAAACAGGGAGGAAGGGATGATTTGCTTGCATTTGGAAACAGAGCTGGATGCTTGAGGTTATTTTCTTATGAGAAAACTATCGGGTCTGATTTCTTCCAGGGCAACTCCAAGAAAAGCGAGTGCCAACTCTCACCTGCAACAGAAAAAAAACCCCAGTGACACAGATCTCTGCTCTTCCAAGAGCTTTAAATAATCAAATTGTCGTACCTTGTCTGCTAACAAAATGCCTGCTTTGATGTAGAGACAGCAGAGAACATTCACCTGTGTTCAGAGCTGCAGCCCTGCAGCTGCTGATGCCCTGAACGCTCCCAGGACTCCCAGCTGGTTCTCCCTACTCCTGCTAGCACAGCTCTCTGCCTGCCCACGGACCCTCCCCACCTACCATCCTGCAGTTATATTTCCTTCCTTTCCCGTCTCGCTCATGGATCTCCAATATCAGCACAACTAATTTGAGACTAAAGTAGGTTTCAAGCCTTACCCTCATGATAAATCATTTTTCAAGAAAAAACTAGTCAAATTTTAAAACAAAACCCGAAGAACTTCAGCATATCATGCAGTTCTACTTGAGGAGTCTGGATGAAAGAAGGGGTCTCTGGTTTGAGTTATTATTTTAAGAATTGCAGCTACAGAAATTCACTTTGAAGGCTACAAGTATTTTCAGTGTGTCTGTTACTGATATTTATTGTCCTTCAATTTATTATACTTCAATCTAGTATAATCCAAGAGTCAGCCTTCAAATCTGAGATGACAATTCTGCACTGCAGGAATGAGCTCATTTTTAGGAATCACCTCATTAGGAAGAGGATTTATCCATAATTCCCCTACAGCTCCAAGTGTGCTTCCACTTGGAGTACAAACACCAGAGCAGCCAGGACTCTGGAAGGGTTACTGGCCATTGCCTTCAGGAAACCACTCCACAGCAAAATATTTGTACTAGACAAGATTTTAGCAGACATCTGGGTGATGTAGGGCCAGGAGGTGGCTTACAGCTGCACGAGCAAACACACACCTCTGCAACTTGGAATGCAGGATTAGTGCTACATCCAACAGCACTTGCAGCAGATCTATAAATACCAACACCATGATACCTGGCTAAAGCAGGTTAGGCTTAGAGTGCAAGAAATTGCAGTCTGATTAAGATTAGTTCCCTCAGACCGGAAACTCCCAGCAGCAAAACCTGAGAATGAAGTCTCTATGCCCTCCAAAATCAACCTTTAATATTTATTATCCCTGATGCCACCCTGCACAGAAACACCATTTGTAGGAATAGCATTAAAACTACTCAAGTCTTGGGAGCAGATCAACTGTGGTAAAAGAGCTTCAATCTATGCCTGGGCAAGGGCTGCCTGGGAATGTCCCAGCCCATGCACACAGGGCAGAGCCACGCTTGTGCCAGGCTGTGGGGGCAGTTCCCTGCCCAGAGGGGAGCACAGTACTCAGGTCAGATAGCAGCTTCCACCCCAAACTGGGGTTCAGCTCATTTCTAGCTGGAGAGCAGCATTTAACACATCACTCCCAGTCGCAGCCCAAAGCCAAGAGTGGTGAAACACTGCTGGAGAGAACCTGGAGGGTCTGGCTGTCCAGGCAGGAGGTGACTGTATCTGCTCTCACAGTAGCACTTCACTCACAAAATATTCCTCAGACCTGTGTTTGAGGCAGCCATGGCATAACTCTGTGGAGCCTGTCATAGAGCAGCTGTCAGAAAGAAAGGGTGACACTGCCCTGGGAAATTTATTGCAAGGCACCTGGAGCCCTTCCTGATGGACAACAATAATAAATTATGCAAAGGGCCGTGCCAGGTACTTTTTCTTTATGAAACAGGAACAATTATAAAATACAACGTAGGGAGAAGGGCTGAGGAGGGGGTTGGTTGATTTTATTTTTTACTTTTTAATTTTTAGGAGCCTGTACTTGGTCTAAAAACAAGAAAAAAAGTCTGCCTGTGAGGCCTTTGCTTAAGGTCAATGGAAAGGATTTAGTTTCTTTGGATAAAGCAACAAGCATGTTTCCATCATCCCTCTAGATAAATTAGGCCAGATGTGTGGCAATATCAATCACAGCCTGTATCCCACCAGCTCTCATAAACACCTTTTATCCAGCCACCAGGAGTCCTACAGTCACAGAATCACAGAATATCCTCAGTTGGAAGGGACCCATGAGGACCATCAAATCCAACCCCTGGCCCTGCACAGACACCCCAACAATCCCACTCTGTCCCTGTGAGCATTGTCCAAACCCTCCCTGAGCTCTGGCAGCCTTGGGGCTGTGCCCACTGCCCTGGGGAGCCTGGGCAGTGCCCAACCAGCCTCTGGGGGAAGAACCTTTGGCTGAGATCCAACCTGAGCCTCCCCTTTCACAGCTTCATGGATTGGGAAGAACGGGAACTAGAGGAGCTGGGGGGTGGCTTTTTCCATTTTGAGACACAATTACTTTGGAGGAAGCAACCAATTCTCTTCACCTTAGCAGCAGTATATCAAGTTCTTTAATTCTGAAGACAAAAGAGGCTACAAGTGAATCCTCCTGAAAGCAAGAAACAGCACTGGGAGTTAGGAATTGCTGTCCAGATGTCCGTAGGGAAGGTCAAGAAAAGTCCTTTGCCACCAACCCAGGAGGCATCTCCTGACACAGCAGTTTGGGATTTCCCAAGGGCACAGAAAAGAGGTCCACAGGGCAGGGACTCACTGATATCTCAGATGGGATTAGCAGAGTAAACTTGGAGTCATTTCAGCAAAATGTTCCTCAAAATGCCAACAGAAATGTGGGGAGCATTTGACTCCTCCTCCTGCACACATCACAGGGGAGGTGTCCAGCCCTTGGCTCACCAGGTTGTCATTTGCTGCCCCTCAGGAAAAAACAAGATGTGAAAGGGACTTCGATCTCTCTGTCCTTGCCTTCCCCCTCCCAGCACCCTCCCTGTCCTGCTGCTGCTTCCCATCACTGCAGAACATTTTGCTCCACATCCCCATGGCATGGGAAGTTTCGTTTTTGTCTCCCCCCATTAAGTTTGTTAAATCTAGTGGGCATTTTTGGAGCCTGCTATCACCTACGTGGAGAACACTGCCCACAAAGTGTTGCTTTTCTGTGAGTGGTTTGGGCACAGATCAGTTAGGCAACACCAGTCCTGAAAGAGCTTGCAGCCTCTGTGTGACCTGTGCAGGTACCAAAGTGCCCCCAGAGGGCAAAGACAGGTTAGCTGCTTGGATGGAGCTCGGACAGCACTGCAGGCAGGACAGGACAGAACCTTGCTCACGAGCGGAGGCCCAGGAAACCCAAAATCAGAGAATTACAGAATTGTTTAGGTTGAAAAGGACCTCCAAGATCATGGAGTCCAATCCTTCCCCCAGCACTGCCTAGCACACCACTAACCCACGTCCCCAGGTGCCACATCCACCTGCACAGGACAAGCCAACAAGGCAACACCAGCACCACATGCCCAGCCAGGACTCAGCCTCAGGATCACGTCAGAATGACACCACTGCAGTGCTCCCTCCTTGCTCCGGCTTGAAGCCACGAGAGCAGTGCATGGAGCACACACAGATGCCACCACCCCGATGTTGCCGCCTCATTTTACTGTTAACCCACATGCAGCACACATGCATATTTAGGAAAAGGGATCATATTATTTAAAAACAACAACCAGTCCAAGTGGGCAGGGGAAGGCAGAGGGGAACATCTCAGAAACCCTTCAGAGTGAGGGGAATAACTAGAAAGATTAAGCAGAGAAAGTGTGTGTGACAATGTCCAAGTTGCACAATGTCCAATTTTGGAATCAACTTGTGCTACAGTGAGGAGACTTGTACTTGAGCAAGCTTTTAACAGGCCGCAGACTCCTCTGGGCAGGGGTGACACTCTGACCCCAGCACTGGGCTGCTTCTCACCCAACCACTCTATCCCACAAGACATAATCCTCTGCACAGTGCAAGCACAGCAGATCTCCATGGCTGGACCCAAAACTTTGCACTATATGCTTTCTTTTTCCAAATACTACCAACCTGACATCTATGTGTAGTTAAAAATACACCAAACCAATTTTTCAAGTTAGGATCTGCTTCATATAAGCTGGTTTGTTGCTTGTGAGCACCCAGGTGTGCTGTTCTCCCAAACATTTGATCACTGCCTTCACCGACCTAGAGAGGAGCTAAGCCCTTCTAAAAATCTGGTCTCAGCTGCTAGGTTCTTTCTGCACTGTTACACTGGGAAAGATTTTGATTTGGATCTTAAGAACACCTAGAAACGTGTGGTCCCAACAAGCATTTTTGCTTAGTTCTGCTGAATTATAACGGAGGTGTGTACAGTTGCTAGGCAAGAAATCAAAACACAAGTCTACAGTGCATATAAACCTTTTAGTTCTCTTTGAAAGTACTGTACTTTTTTAAGTCCTTCAGAGAACTTCTAGACACTAAATCTAAAGCAATTTTATGCTAAGCTTAAAAAGTGTTATCTCTAGAAAGGCAAGGATGTATTTTTGTACTTCTCCAATATGGATTTCAGAAAAAGATGTTCTAATTCCAAAAGTAACGGCTAGATCCAAAGACAAAGAGTGTAAGAACAGCTGCAGTGGTCCTTCTAGCAGTCTTGCACTCACCCACAGCACCGAGAAGATGTCAGTGAAGAGAGCGATAACCAACTCCACAACATCTTTCCTTCAGATATTCTTCTTTTATCCTCTAACCACTCCTCTGCCAGCCCTGGTATCCCTGTATTTAATAACTGTTGCTGGGTTTCACTTCCCTGACCATATCCCATTCTCTGGTCTCCTTGTGAGCTCCAGACCCCATCATGCCGGGCCAGCAGGAGCTCACACAACTCAACCCAGCACTTGGCTGGAGCCCCAGGGCTCGAAGGTAGGTCTGGCAACACAAACCCAACCCAGCAGCTCAGCCACAGGTGCAGGGTGTCAGAAGAGACAGGACCTGCCACCCATGCCCAGTGCCCTGTCACCACCCACCCTCTCCTCCTGTCACACGGGACCTGCCCTGGCACTTGCGACACAACCTGAGTTTGCTGAACCTGCAGGACCCCGTCCAGCACAGCAGCAGCACGGACCTGCCCATGGCTGGGTCAGGGCGCTCCCATCGGATCCACACACGCTCCCTCCTTGCCTGCAGGACAGCAGATCCTTGATGCCACAATGGACAGATGTGATCCAGCACCGGGGGTTGCCCCACATGCCTCCACCATGGCCACAAGTGCCCTGCTGCCACATCACAGCTTGTCTCTCAGCACTGGAATTACTCCGCTTTCCAAGGAATTGGAGAAGGAAAACCAAAGAAAAATTCACACTGCAAGGAATAAAAAAAGCAAAAAAATCTAAAAAAACTTAAACCAATTTTCGTTTATTTCCACTGCTTTGTTCAAACCTCCTCTTGTGCTGAAATCCAGCGGAAACAGCCAAAGGCATCTCTAAGTTCAGTTATTTCTCAGCACCAAAATAACACATTTAATAAGCACTCAGAGGCTTTGCTGAACATCACACCACAGCTCTGTGAACACCAGCTTTTGGACTGATGATTTTTTTACAAAAAAAAAAAAAAAAAAAAAAGTCTTGTGCACTCATAAAAGTTCTGGCTTTGCAGTGTCTTGTGAAGCATTCAATATGAATTAGCAGTATGCTGTAGCGGGATGAGCATCGGAAGGAGCTCACGATTCCAATACCAAGACATGTCAGGCATTGTGTTTCCAACAGAATTTGCAGTTTTAATAGCCTGGCAGCATCAAACCCTCTTCAGAAAGACACATGGTGATGGCACTCTTGCCCAACATTGTCATTCAACTGACAAAACACCTGGAATGCCAGGAATGAGCCGCTGCTCTGCTGCTGTGCTGGAAAGACTGATGGCAGCAGGTACCACACCAGCTGAAGGGTGGAGTCAACCAGGGACTTGGGCACAGCACTGCTGCTGTCAGGAGCTTGTCAGAGTGCTGAAACTGCCTCCAACAGCCAACAGCTGACTGACCTCATCATTGCTGTGGATATTTACCCAC
Organism: Corapipo altera; assembly: GCF_003945725.1. Lineage (NCBI taxonomy): Eukaryota > Metazoa > Chordata > Aves > Passeriformes > Pipridae > Corapipo > Corapipo altera. The sequence continues at coordinate 1,100,994 of NW_020884993.1, forward strand.
ATGGCAGAAATCTTCAGGTTCTTGTTAGCAAAGAGAATACAGATTGAAGTGTTACAACATCTACATTTCTTCCTGAAAGAAATGGATAGATGGACACACTGACTCCAAACCAACAGACAAGGGATCTGCAGCAATGAACAACAGATTGTGGCTTTGGTACATCAGCTGTTGCAACTCTAAACAAAAAATTTGTATCCTGTCAGTGCAGGGAGAATGGATCTAAGACCACATAAAAAAATTATACCTAAAGATCCTAATACAGCCATTCCTAATGCAAGCAAACACGGTGCAAAAAGTGAGAGTATAGAGAAATAAGCAGCTGCAATCACGTTACCTGCAGAGCAGGAAGCTGAGGGTTTTGTGGGTTTCCTTTTCTTTGTGGTTCCAGATAAGTAAAACCCCAGTGTTCCCAGCCAGGACAAACCCAAGCCTCTGCAGAGCTTGGCTCCAGCACATGGATCACAGTCAGGAGGTAAAACTTCTGTGGAGAGCTCTGGTCTCCTTCCACCACCCAGCTCAAAGCATTCTGCTTGCCCAAAGGACACACAAACTCATTCCTTCCCCAGTACAGGAACTCCAATGACAACACGTTACCTTTTTATTGCTACACTTTTTATACTGAAAAAAGTGCTTTTTAATACATATTTATCCTGCAGCACTATTTGCAGGCCCTGACTTGAGGACTGGAGTTTCACTGTAATGTCACACTGAAGGGAGCCCTGCCATCACAGAGACAAGCTCAGCAGGATCTCCAGTCCCTTCACACCCAGGGTACCCCACAAACAGCAGCCCTGCCTTCCCACACAGATGCTCAACCCTACCCTTTTTCCCTGTTTAGTTTTAACCCAGACTGCTGCCCTGAGCACCCTCCTGCCAGCTGCTTTCACAAGAGTGAGCACAGGAAGGGTGTGAAAGGCACCGTTGTCCCCTCCAGCAGTGCTGCCATTTTTCCATCACCTGGAACCAGAGCATTGAACCCAGGCAGAAGGCTGTAACCCACCACACCAGCTGTCTGTGCAAGATTTTGGAACACACCCTGAGTAGCTCACCGAAACCAGCAAGTCACTCAGCACCTTCCTCCATAACCCCAACTGCTCAGAGGTGCAAGGCTTCAGCATCCCTGAAGAAACAAAATCGTTCCGGAGTTACAGCTCCCTCCAGCTGGTAATTTCTGTGGCTTCCCTCTCTAGCAGAGCAAAACTTGCTAGGAATTTTATGAATCTCCAGTGGGCCAGTGGTGGTGCAAGCCATGGCCACACGCTGTTTCTGAATTTGTATTTACTTACAAGTCCCACGTGTGTGAATGACTCCATGCAGAATCAAACTGCCTGGGAGGAGGAGGAGTATAAAATCTATCTGGAAATGCCAATCCACTCTAATTTTTACTCCTTTCTTTTGAACATCTCACAAGAAGCAGTCAGTGCCTGTCAGAAGTAACATTTACCTGTGCAAGTCACAGCCACTTCTGGGCATCCTCCCTCTACTGAAACTGTTTGCTTCCAAGGCTTTTGGACAAGGAAACAGAGTCTGAACAAGAAGAGGTATAAATCACAGCAAATAATTCAAATTTCTAATTTGTGAACAAAAGCTGGTAAGAATCACATCAGCTTTATTCTGATGCTGCTTGAGAAACCCTGAGACACATCTGCAATGAAGTGTTTCTGCCTTTCAGGTGGTCCCTTTGCCCTGAGACATCCAGCAGAGGCTGGTCAGCTTCAGGCCCTGCCACATCCACAAACAAGACATGTCATATTGAAAAATGCCATTTTTCCTAAAAAATATAGTCCTAGTTACCGTTGACACCTTCGAATATTAAGAGAAAGAAGTTATTTAACTAAAAGATCCCAATACATGAATGAATGACAATAAAGAGTAAGTTTAATCTCAGTGTGGAATACAATAATTGCACCGAAGTTCCCTATTGAACTGAAGTCACAGACTTCATTACTTTGTGTTTAGGTTAAAAATTTTAAAATCATTTAAGAACTGAGCAGAAGTTTATGTTTGCTACCAGAAAGCAGAGTTTAGTATATCATACAGTACTCCCAGTTTCCAGTGCCATCCTTTCACAGCCATTAGGAGTTGCCTAGAAGATCTAGTAGTCATTAAGGGACTCACCTCCATCCATCAACAGCACCCCAGCTCACAGGTGCCAGACAGGCACACACTCATCCCCATCAGGATTTAATCACACTCCTCACCTTAAGGTGGAAACACATTTGGGGTGTGCCCTGTCATTAGGCTCAATGCCAGGGGTGGGTGGCACATACCCAACTCCGGCTGTCCCTTCCTCCCCCAAATGCCATGGGGCATGGAGTGCTCTCCTCACCCTGTCATACCCTGCCAGAGCAAACATCCCACCTCACTACTGAGTCTCCCACAGCCTACAGGAGGGTTTAGGGTACTGTACACCATCATGGAAAGAGCACCCTCCCTCTCTCCTGAGCACCCTCCTGGCCACACACTCCCAACCCCCTCACCCAGAGGTGCTCCCTGCACATGAAACAGGTCTGTGCTCTTCTTCATCACCTCTCCATTTTTAAAACCCATACCACTGTGCACCACAGCTTCCACAGCTCAGCTACCCAGTGCACAAAGAACCACTTCCCTGTGGGTTGGTTGTTTTTTAACCCTCTTGCTACTTTAAGCTGTTGAGTATCGAATCTTACACCAGCAGACACAGAGAAGAATGCCATCCAACTGCTCCACATGTTCAAATATTCTTATATTAAAATGTTCCACATATTCAAATGCTCATTTTGAAACTTCATTATGTCTCAATTTTGCTGTTAAAGCAAACAGCTTACCCCTGAAGTATTAAATACCTGCCTAAAATTGAAATGACATTGGATTCATGTCAGTTTTAACACTGTTTAATGCTCATTAGGTAAGACTCCCCCTTGAGTTGTTCTTGATTCTATTTTATTTTCTTTTTACTTCCTCATATGATAATTGGACTGCTTCCAGTTCTTCTTTTGGCCAAATTTATTCAATGAGAAAACTGTAAGACAGTAATTTCACCAGCCATTAAAAGAATAAAGCAGACTTTTTTTAGCTTTATATATTGGTCACAAAACAAGGAAAATCATGTGCACCTTACTATCTGGTGTCCTATATGTTAAGATTCACAGTGTAAGAAAAAATTATTGATATAAAAAAGCCAGGGTTGGTATCCTGAAAGATCTGTTCTGATAGACGCTACCAAAGAAAATATGCCTAAGGAATATCTTCTAGCACTACTCTATTAAAGCTGTAACTGCCTTCATTTATAGGTGCTATGAGAATCACCACTGAGATGATCAATCCAAGTTCTGGTTTCCTGTCAGCAAATAAGGCAGAGATGTGAATCCTGCCCTGCTCTGGGAGCTCAGAGCTGGGCCCCACCCGCAGCCAGAGCACAGCTCAAAGGGAGCCCTCAGGAAAACACACCTGACCAACCTGCTCACTGCTTCTGTGCCAGGGCCTTCTCCTGTCTCCTGCTCCATTTTCCTGGGAGCAGGCTACCCTCCTCTTATTCCGAATGCTCTACTCTGCACTGGTGTGGCCTCACCTGCAGTACTGGGGAGTTTGGGGGGACACAATGGAAGGGAGAGATTGAGCCATTAGAGAGTGTCCAAAGGAGGGAAGGAGGATGGGGAAGGGCCTGGATTTGAAGGCCTGTGAGGAGTTAATGAGGGCACTTGGTGTGTTCAGCTGGAGAAGAGGAGACTGAGGGGAGACCTCACTGCAGTTCCACCTTCCTGGGCAGAGGCAGAGGAGGGGCAGGGACTGAGCTCTGCTCTGGGGGGACCAGGGACAGCAGCCAGGGAATGGCTGGAGCTGTGTCAGGGCAGGCTCAGGTTGGATCTCAGGCAAAGGTTCTTCCCCCAGAGGCAGGTTGGGCACTGCCCAGGCTCCCCAGGGCAGTGGGTACAGCCCCAAGGCTGCCAGAGCTCAAGAAGCATCTGGATGATCCTCTGGGGCACAGGGGATGGGCCCGTGCAGGGCCAGGAAGTGGATCCTTGTGGGTCCTTTCCAACTCAGCATATTCTGTGATTCTGTGAATAACACACACTGAGCCCCCTAAACGTGACCTGCCAAGCACAGGACAGCTGTAAGCTGTATTCCATGCTCACTTTTGTTGCCTTTACACAACGTTTTATTCCATGTTTAGGTCTCACATGTCCCGTGAAGGGCACTTCGTACCCACCCCATGGCTTGGTAAATACCAGATCAGAAAGATTAGCAAGTGGGTGCAGGAGAGCACAAAAGGTTACACACAGTTGATTCATTATCAAAACAAAATAAGAGAAAGAAATTGAAGGGATGCCTAATAAAAGCCCAGCTCTTGCTGCCATGGAAATACAATGGATGTCACTCCAAAAGGTGTCACTGCACACATTCACAGTATTCTTTAAAGTAGCCAAAGCACTAAAACAATCACCCTGTGAAAATGCACTTGTTTACGTGTTCATGGCATTCCTCTAAAGCTACACAAATTTTTAGGAGAAGAAATGAAATTACATTGGGAGGGGATCTTGACATCAAAGTCTGGGAAATGCACTTCAGTCTGGATGTTTGCAACCCTGACAGAAACAGCAAAAAAATACCGAAAAGACATTGATCCTTTCATTTTCACCATACAGACTTGCCAGCAAAAAAAAACGGGAAAGAAGTACCCCCGGGAACAACCCTGTCTCAACAGAGGGCAGAGCTGGGTGCAGGCAGGAGCCCAGCTTGGAAACGGAGAACAGCTTGGGCTGGTGCCTGGGCAAGAAATGCCATGGGACAGGGACGTGCTCAGCCACGGGACAGGGACCTCAGCCACAGGAGGTTTGGTGCCATGTCCCACTGCCTTCGGAGATGCATCCCAGCACACGGCAGAAGCTTCGAGCCAAACGCTGTTCTCTTCGGGACAGCAGGAAGTCAGCTGCATTGCAAATTTCCCCCCTCATTTCACAGTTTCTTAATACACCAACCAGTTCGTGTCTGGGTCTCCCAAATCTACATTAACAGAACATGAACACATCTCATGTCTCAGTTGACAGCAGCTTTGCCCAATTATTCACTAAGGCAAAGCTGCCAACCTGAACTGAGACACTTGCTGCTGTTTTCCCCTGAAGAAGCTGTAGAGAGCTGGGGATGAAATCCTGCCACTTCTCAATGGCTTACAAGACAAATTCAGACATCTGTGCTACATTCCTTTCATTTACAACAAGCAGAGGATCTGCAAAGCATCCCTCTCCACTAAACACCTTTGATCTTCAAGTATGGAGAACAGCAACTACCTTTTCCTTCTCAGAAAAGAAAAAACACCTTCAGATTAAAGATGTTATGGAACAAAAAAAAAGTGGATGCACAGCCGAAACCACCCCTTAATGGGAGAGCACAACCGTTTCGTGCCAGCCTATGCCAAGTCCAGCCAGACTCTTCCTGCCCACTGCAAGCACCACCAGTTTCTCCACCAACAGTTACTGAGCACTGACTGACAACTTGAAAAAATAAATTCATTAAAACCCAGTAGTTCCTGTCATTCTCATTAATAGCTAATAAACATACCTATGGAAATTGCCTATGAAACAAAAAGCTGCTAAATGGGTAAAAGACTACACAAAGGCATTCATGCTTCTATCATCCTTTCCTTCAAAATACATGTGACATTTGCATAGAACATGCACAAAGTCAGCAATATACTCCCAGCAGTTTATCAAGTGGTTTAAAGAGAAAACTACAATTAAAATACACTCTGGGGTAACTGAAGCAAACACACTGTCACTATGTATCAGACAACAGTATTTTTAATGGAAAATGCTCAACATCAAAATCTGTCTTTGCTGTAAATCACTTTTGCCAGGAGCAAATGGGGTTTGTTCTGTCAAAGAATCTTCTTGAGTGCTTTCCTAGTCGCTCACTTCTTAATTCACCTGGTTAAAGTCTACAGGGGAAAAAAGCCCCCGGCCCCTTTCAGCAGCTCTCCCGCCATGGGTCTGCCAGCAGGAAGGTGCCAGATCCAGCCCCCACAGCTCATCACGGGCTCCCCCAATCCTACCCAACAGGCTGAACTAGGCCCCCTCCCAGCTGCTCACTCTCCCAGCACCTCATCTATTAGCTTAAACTTCCTGCCAAGGACATTTCATCTTTACCTTCAAGGGTTTTAAACTATCAGAGGGCAGGACTAGCCTGGACATGAGGAAGAAATGTTTAGCGATGAAGGTGGAGAGGCCCTGGCACAGGTTGCCCAGAGAAGCTGTGGCTGCCCCATCCCTGGGAGTGTCCAAGGCCAGGTTGGACGGGGCTTGGAGCAACCTGGGCTAGTGGAAGGTGTCCCTGCCCTCAGCAGGGGATGGAATGAGAAGGTCCCTTCCAACCTGTACTCTTCTATGATTCAATGACCAACTGCGGGGAACAGCCAAATGTTCCATGTTTTACACCCAGATTTCCAAAGCAGCAAAGGAACCAGGCCAACAACCCCACAGTGTGTGAGCAGGCACTCGCTCTTCTCCCTTAGTGAAACCTTCCCTGGAATAAAACTCAGGCAACAAACAACTTTGGGTGTCCAAACCAGGATGACCTACACTCAGATGCACAACAGCAGCTGTTCCTACAGAAACATATTTCATTTCTATCACAACTCTTGGGGATGAAGATCTCCACTAGGCAACACTTCAGGAGCTCCCCAGCCTCAAAAGCATCGTGGGCACGACCCGGTATTTTCAGCTGCTCTGGTGTATGTTCTGCATTTTTAAGGCAAACTATGGTGCTCCAGTGGCAGCTCCTCTGTGGCAGAAGCGCTAAAGTGTTGGTTTAGAGGGTTTTTTTAATGCCTTTTAGCCTCCTGGGTCTGATCTACCTGCATTTCTGCCTCCAGGCATAGGAATCAAAATTATTTTAATGGAAGCACTTAACAGCCTTACCAGCCATGAACCTCTGGGCACACTATGCAGGCAGCTCACAGCACAGCAGGTGACAAACCACCAGCACACCACTGCTTGTGGAACAAACTGCACTAAGGATTCCAGAGCTGGAAACACAAATTTTCACTCCAAAACTGCCAAGGTCAGAAAGTCACAGTGATGCTGGAAGGATTTTTGTCTCCTGCTCTCTGGAAGCCTCTCAGCAGCAGCCTGGCCCTGTGCTGCCAGCACCTGTGCTGTGAAGTCTCCTGCCACCAGTAAAGCAGTTCCCAGGTTTTCTTAAATTTTCAGATAGCCAATACAGTGAACTGAGCTGGTCAGAAAGGATTCACTGGTTATTGGTGCTCAGCTTGCAGCCACCTGAGAGCCTCTTCACTCCTGCAATGGGAAAATAACAAAAACCCTTCCCTAAGATCCCATTCATTTCCAGTTTGCTCCAGGGACTACCTACCATTAGACCCAGCTGCCAAGCTCTGGAAAACCTCATTATTTCCCAAAACCTTCTGATGACAAAGCCTTTTTATTTCCTTTCTTTTCCCCCAGAAATATCATTTATTCAGAATTTTTTGTTTTGTAGAAGACTTCAACCCCTCCAAAACACATGGACTGTCTATGCCTGACAGAAGATCCCAGCTTCAGCTGGAAAGCACTGCTGGAGAAGTAACTCATCTCCTCCAGAAGCATCTACAGTCTTCTTAACATGCCAGACAACTGGGAATTGGCAAAAAGACTGACACAAAAGCAAGCCATTGTCCTTATAAATATATATCAATCTTCTTAGGCTGCCATAGTTCATATGAACCATTGGGTGCCAGCTGTTCCCAGCAAGACCCATCTCTAATTCAGTCTCACCTGCAGAGCCATTAACACAGCTCCCTCACCCACATGCCTCCAGGCCACAGATCCCTGGGGTAGACACTTCCCTTCCACCTCCTTTCACATCTCAGTCACTGTCCTCTCATATATTCACCAGAAAGGCCTATAAATCCAACTCTAATCCTGCCACACAGCTCTAGCCTGCAAAAGAGGTTTGAAATTCCTGCTTCAAACATCAAGTTTCCTAGATATCTGTACACCCTTAATAGCTTTCTTTTAGCTCAGAATAAATAGGTGCTTTCCAACCCTCTCCTAGGGGAGTAATTCTGACATGCAGGCTCACTCTGTGCTGGAACACTGAAGCAAAGATCTTTCTTAGCTTTTCCAAAACAGAAAAAGCATCAGTCTGTGAAAAGTTATGGCCAACAATTTTCTATATACAATACCTCAGAAGAAATGTCTCTGAACAGTAGTCACAAAACATACTGAGATAAAACCCAAAATAGCAAATGTTTAAAAAACATTACCAATTCTCTCTCCAGATATTAAAACTGTCGTAACAAATAAGCATATTGAGTACAAACAAAAAAACTTTATGTAATTTGAAAGAAATGCAGAGTCAAGATTTCTACAATTCAGATTTAAAAAACAAAACAAAGCAAAAATCAAAAAAACCCAGAAAACAAAACAAAAAACCAAACAAAACAAAAACAAACAAAACAAAACAAAAACAACCAAACTGATGCCTTAAGCCCCTAAGGGTTTTTTTTATTTTTCTAGTACTTGTAAGCCTTGTAAGTTTTATAAGTAGTGGAAGAGGACTCTAAAAGCAGCATCCCTTTCCCTGTAGCACCCTTGTTTACACATTCCTTAACCCTCTTACCCCATTCTATGCTCCCTGTATCACCCCTACTCCCAAATCTAGTAGAAATGTTTAGTCTTTTGTCAAGGCAAGGCCTAGATTGTTGGCAGAACAGCATATCAGGGCCTGAACAACAAAATGAAGTCAAGAATTAGGTAACTGTGTACCCTTTGTGCTCTGATGATGGTGAAGGTGATGAAGCAGGTGGTCCCGAAATGCACCCCAGACCCATTTCCAGGGGGTGGACCCGGGGCGGACCAGAGTAAAGGCCATGGGGTGGACACATCTGGGATTGGATGGATGGTATTATAAAATGTAACCTCTCAAATGTAACCTCTCGGGCACAGGGGCGAGCATCTTGTAACATCTTTAGCCTTGGCAAAATAAACCCTTTCTTATCTCACCCCTAATTAACTGCTCCGGGAGATTTTTCAGCACCTAAATCCCACGGCAACAAAACAAACAAACAAAAAAACCCTACAAAAAATCCATGCAGAGCCTTGCTTCATAATGCAGTTTCTACCTTACTGCAGCAGGGGTTTGACTAGACATCTGAGGCAATGACAGAAACTAGATGAACCCTCCAGAGTTCTCCAAGTCCCAGGGGCCACACACAGCATGAGAGACTCTCACACCACCTCTGGGAACAAGGTCTCTGACCTCTTCACATGCTGTCATCCCTTACAAAGGGGCAGGACAAGAAGGGACCCACAAAAGTACGTGGTGCCCACACCACCCATGCTTGAGATTTGAGGTATTCACCTGTAAGCTGAGCATGGGTACCTTCACCCTCACCACCACAGAAAAGCGCCTGGTCTTCACAGAAGTTTTAACAAGAGCAAGTCAAACCCCAATGGCAGCAGCTGGTGTTGGTGGCAGTTCAGGAGGCAGCAATGCCCTGGGCTCCAACCGCTCCAGCCACGGGCAATGCCTCTGCATAGTGACACAGTGCTGCTGTCGTGTCACAGGCAAAGCAGAAGGCACAAAGCCACCTCAACAACTGGTGACCTTTTCAGAAGTTTAAATTCAGCTCTTGGTGCACTAGCACTGTGAGAAATGGGGGCTTCCTCAGGAGCAGGAATAGTTGGTTAGTTGGAAGAAAAAGCAAATTCTCAGTACCAATATTTATAAAAAACGAAGAATTAAGCTAAAAAAATGGCATAGCTTTCTTTGTGCTTTTTCACAGAAGTTTCTCTGAAACTCTTAAGCAAAAGAGACCAGTTCTCAGGCACTCGCTCAAAATTAAAGGAGAGCATCACTATTAAGAATATCCTTTTATGCTTCAATATTTACTCTAAAATCATAGATAAAACTGATCTTTTAGATCAAACTTTAGACTGCGCTGCTTTGAGTAGAGAACAATCCCATCATGTCAGGATCCAACATTTTATAAACCAACCTTTAGGGGTGGCACAGCTCAACACACCAGCAAGGGGACCAGCACCAGCACCTGGAAAGAAAGGACTGGACCAAGGTACCGTGTGGAGTAAAAAGTAACAAACTTTAAGACTGTCCCTAGACAGACTGTTTTGTCCCGAGAAAACAGAAGGTTTGCAGTAAATCTGCCCATATTAAGCAGTATTTTAAAACAGATGGTCCAGCTGCTCATGCTCAGGCGATTTCCCACAAAAGCCCACCTCTCCAGCACTGCCACCTCAGCACAAGACCAGAGCTGGGAAAGCGCAGCATTCCACACCTCCATCAAAGACTCCTGCCCAGAGCAGGGGAAGACACAGGCAATGGCTTTTTGCAATATTCCCCCACGGGTGCTGCTAACGACAGTTCCCCTGTGAAACAGCAACCTGGGCAAGCAGCACTGCCTGCTGCCCTTCTGCCCTCTGCACAGAGTTGCCAAACCCTCCTCGCCCCTGCCAGCAGCAAACTCAGGCTCACAGAACACCAGAACGGTTTGGGTGGGAAGGGACCTTAAAGCCCAGCTCATTCCACCCCCTTGCCACTGGCAGGGACACCTTCCACTAGCCCAGGTTGCTCCAAGCCCCGTCCAACCTGGCCTTGGACACTTCCAGGGATGGGGCAGCCACAGTTTCCCTGGGCAACCCATGCCAGGGCCTCCCCACCCTCACAGGGAAAAAAATTCTTCCTAAGAATTTATTCCTAATCACATAGGGATCACACCAAACAACCACACTGCAGACCTGGGTACAGATCCGTTGCTTGACATAAGGGGCAGGTCATGGCAAAGCTCCAGCTCCTTGAGCAGTGACGACAACCCAGCACTTGGAAGAGGCAGATGTGATCCAGCAGGCTCTGGTGGTGCAGGCACTAAAGTCATGTGCATGGGGAATTTGGCACTGTCACACTCGCGGAAAGCAGCACACTTGCTGTTTTACCAGGGTAAATAACTAGAGGCAAACAAAATTTCTCTGCTAAAGAAACAAGCACCAGAGAGTCTCTTAACAAAAAATCCCCAAGTGCACTGGATTTTAAAGTTCTTGGAAAAATGCTGTACTGCTGCTGCAGAGGGCAGGAGGGCCCTCAGTACAGAAGGAGCCTATGAGTCTGCCCAGCTAATCCCCGTGGTCTCACGCTGGGTAACAGAAGACTGTTGCAAAAATATCAGCCAGTAGCCCCAACTTGGATCCAGCTATCTTCTTCCCTTGCCCTTGTCCCCATTAACTGCTTCTCCCTCTGAGTTCGCAGTAAAGGCAATGCACCAGTCCTGCACACAAAAGCATCAAAGGTCCTCCTGGCTCCTGCAAGGTGTCTGAGCACCACAAAGAGAAGTTTTCCCCCTTTGCAGTCACCTGTGCAGAGCCCACAGCCAGAGCCAGCACTGTTGCCCACCTGCCCCACAGCAAACTGACCTGCAATGCCTTGGGTTATGATGCTGCAATTTCTCCACAACAGCAGGGCTCCCAATTTTTTGCTGAGAAGGTGAGAGCTGCATGACCTTTTATCAATGATGCAACAATCATCTCTGCTCGTGGCACCAGCACAGCTTGGGTCTGCTCCTGGTGCTGCTGCCCTTGGCGGTATCTGGGGAACGGGGAAGCTGAGGTATCAGCCTGGCCCTGCTGGTCATGTTTTCTGCTCCATGCAACACCATCAGTAAACTCCAGAGACAACAAGAACTCCAAAGTTATTGGCAGTAACTTCCCATCAGCAGGAACGGAGCATTCATATGCTCCAAAGGGGAACAGAGGCTGGTTCTTTGCCTAGCCCAAGGCACACCACGGCAGGAATACCATCACACCCTGCAACACCTCTGAGAAACAGGCATTACAGAGGGAGCAGCACATGCTTATTGAAGATGCCACGCTAACAGCTACACAGCTATCATGAAATCACCACAGTCCAGCAACAGAAAGAACATCCACAGCTAATGAAATTGCCTCCTGAAAGCCAGGAGTCCAAACTGGTTTTAAAGATGAGCTTGATATGCTTATGCATGAGGTAGAAAGGGGTAACTAGTGGAGACAAAATAAGAAACTTATGGCAGGATTCCCCCAGCACTCAGCTTGCCAGTTCCCCCTTCAGAGGGGAGTAAGAGCATTGGCTGGGTTCTGGCTGATCCCGGAAGAGTGTGTGTGCATGTGCAGTGCAGACACAATTCTTTCACTGCATTTCTATCTGTGATTATTTTTCTTTTATTTTCAAAGAGACTTGCAAGGGTGTTTGTATTTCTTTGAGTTGTTACACAGACCAGAGCACATCAAAGCCATAGTCATCTAAAACAACTGCCATACTTGGGACTGAGGAAACTCTTCTTTCACCATATACAGGCCACCATCGAATCACAGAATCATCAAGATTGGAAGAGATCTTTAAGATCATCAAGTCCAACCATCAACCCAGCACTGCCACTGTAACCCCTAAACCACTACACCACATCATGCAATGCCAGATCCAGACATCTCTTGAACACCTCCAGGTATGGTGACTCCACCACCTCCTGGGCAACTATTCCAATGCCTGGCCACTCAAACAGTGAAAACATTTATTCTAATATCTAATCTGAATATCCCCTGTCTCAGCTTGAGGCCATTTTCTCTGGTCCTCTCACTGCAGACATGGCAGAAGAGACCAGCCCCCATCTCACCACAATCTCTTTTCAGGAAGAGCCTCCTCTTCTCAAGACTAAACAAACCCAGCTCCCTCAGCCCTTCCTCATAAGACATGTTTTCTAAACCTTTCACAAGCCTTGTTGCCTTTGGCTGGAACGTTCCAGTATCTCCACGTCCTTTTTAAAGTGAGGGGCCTTGTTCATCTGAAGCACTGGGCAAAAGTACTTCACAGGATCACTCTGAAGTTCTGTTCACAATTACCATTTCTGCAACATCCAAAGCACTGGGAATAGCCTCTGCATCACAAGCTGGAATTTTATATTTTAGCTATAGGTAGAAACTTGGAAGAAAATAAAAATATTGCTGTGAGCCTGCTGCAAATGCAGAGGATGTCAGAATCCACAGGGAATGGAGACACCTGGGTTAGCCATGCTGAGGACCTCTCTGGGTCTCAAAGACTCAGGACATGCCAGCACAGGATTATTCTGAGAACATGAACACTGGGCAGTCTGAGCTCTGCTGCCACAGTATCACTCAGATTTGAGAGGGAAACTCAACATAAACCTTCCCAGAAAGCTTATATTTACTAAATGGAAATCACACTGTGGACAAGCAGGTCCTGGACTGTATCCCACGTGTTGTGAGAGCAGCACAGTGCCCTGGCACAGTGCAGGGTGCAGCTCAGACCTTTGGCAGCTCAGTGATGAAGCAGGTTCCCTGCTGCCAGTTCAGTTCCAGGCTCCTGTTCAAGTCAGCCCTGACTAAGGCCTGTCTATATTAAAGCAAATGACCAGGACAGAAATGTTCCAGGGCTTCGCTGAAATAAATCCTGCATTCACTCATTCTTCATCTACCGTATTTCTGTAGGGTAGGAAAAAAGCAGCCGACCTGACAAATCAGACTTGGAATTTCTTCAAGTCACAGAAGATCCCAAATCATGTCCCTCATGGGGAAGCCAGGCAAGCCCTCCCACCCCATACAGACGTGGGCCACAGAGCAACTCCCACCACTCCTGTCTCAACCTTTGCCACTTGCTGAGAAGAGCCTTCTCCCGCTTGCTCAGCTGCAATCCTCATCAGCAGGATCAGCAGGGATAAAACCATGGGAACAGGCCAGAGAGTAAATTCTTGTCCCCAGCCCAGAGGATATCTAACACTGATACACAGTGGCAATGCTTCCCAGGAAGACTATCTGGTTACCACCCTGGCGAAACCAGATGGGGGGATAAGCTCCAGGATATTACTCCAATTCTCCTCAAAAAGAAATAAATTAATTAGAAATACATTTTAAAATAGATTTTGGATTTCCAGGAGAATGCTGGCAAGCTTGTTCAGATATTCCACAACATGTGGTCCCAGAGCAAAAAGAGCTCAACTGCCAAGCTGCTGCCTAAAGCAGCACATCTCCAAACCTTTGCATCCAACCCTTTCTTCTTCCAACAGAAGTCTGAGCTCATTCACAATTCTTTTGTGTAAACTTGCATGCAAACTTACACCACAGTGTCACACTTTCTAGTGACAACAGCTGGGCTATATATTAGATCTGAAAGCAGAGAGCTGACCTCTACCTTTCCCCAAATCACAAAGGAAATCAGCTTTAAAACACTCCAGTTTCCACGTGCTGACTGATCTCACTAACCCAAGGCAAAAAGGACTTCATAGAATGGACCGAACCTCCTCAGCTCTGGGCCACAAGTCTTGGCCAGCATTATATAGAGCCATCCTGACCATCCTCCCCCTTCCTACCCTGTGTCTGTCCAGGTTTCTGAGTGGGACAAGAGGAAAGAAGAGGATATCAAAGGTAGGATGAAGTTTCCAGTGTTTGACATGAGCCCAGGTCCTGAATTGACACAATTCAGGAGGGGAACTGGTCTTACAGGAAAACAGGTCCCATTGCTCCCTAGAAGGGATTTCCAAATGCAATGCTTTTATCTTGGTCCACAACCCCTCCCAGGTCAAACAATACAGCCATATGTTTTTAAGAGAAACTGTTTAATCTCTGTCCACAAACCTCTTCAAAGTACAAACACTTTGCTCTCTGGTCCAAAAGCAAAGTGATGGCTAATTCAGTTCAGAGAATTAGGTCCAAAGCAAATCATATAACCCTTTTGGTCCACAGAAAAAAATAAGCCTAGACAAAAACAGATAAAGGATAAATTCCCATTCAGCTTAGCTGTCTGCTCCCAACAGCTGTCCTCCTTACGCCTCAGGGCATCTCCTGAAGCACCTCAGAAAGATCAAATAAATTATTCAAAACACAGACTAATTCCTGGCTTTGGACTCTTTTGTTTGCTCCAGGACCAGCAGAGCTGTCTGCTTCCTGGAGGGCTGGCCCCGCCTCCAGTAAAGGGCAAACACAGAGGCTTCGATTTGCACAAGAGGAAATCAATTTAGCAGCTAATAAATACACAGCCTGTGCAACACATATACTCACTTCTCCCTTGATGCTCATGCAGAAGTTAATGGGCTGTACCCTGCTAAGCACCGTCACTGCACTCTCCATGTGCACAGCAGCTCAGCTCACCTGAGAGGAGAGCCAGCTCAGCTCACCTGAGAGG
>NW_020884993.1:1116156-1124530 GCF_003945725.1 Corapipo altera
AGCTCACCTGAGAGGAGAGCCAGCTCAGCTCACCTGAGAGGAGAGCCGGGAGGGAGACAGGCAGCAGGATGCTTGGCAATACCATGTTGTACTTCCTCACTAACAGCAATTAGAAGAGATCCAGCCACAGAGGGCTACAGCCTGAGGAGTCAAGGTAACACATTTTGGAAGATGCTCTGCAGCATCACATGATGCTCCTGATGCAAATCCAGGCCAACAATATCTTACAGGTTCCATGTGGGATCTGTGCAGGTGTGGAGCAGGTACTCAAGCAGGGTCACAGAGAGCTCCAGTGGGACCTGTGTTTGCTGAGTCTGATCTCTGAAATAGTCACAGACCATGCACAGGAACTTAAACAAACCTGTGGCATCTGATAAAAATTGCAGTTGCACCTTTCCACCTAATCATAAGGAGGCACAGACATGTTGCACCTGCAGGACTAATTTTGAAGAAACATCCACCTAAGCAGACCAAAAAACGCACATCATGGAGATCTTCAAGATCTAAAGTTTCCCCTGAAACAAAATAAATCCCAGTAAGATTGCAGATGCCCATAAGAACCAGATGAACCTAACCTAAAATAAAGTGAAATGGAAAGTTTAGAACCAAAGTCAGTGCCACAGCCTGTTCAGAATGATGACTCCTGAATGCTAAGGCTGACACAAAGTTTTACTGCTGTGGCTGAGGCAGCTCAACTGCTGAGGCAGAGCAAGTTTTCAATTCTCCCTGCCTCCCTTATCATAATTTCTAAATGTATTTGGCTGCCAGAGTTTATCAGTCTTCTTTCATATCCTTTGGCTTATAACACTTCCCTGCTGTCCTCTGGGTGCTCTGGGTTTACCATATTAAATCACAGAAAGTTCAAGTCTCTCCCACTGCAAATCTCCCTTCGACTTCAGGAAGGGTCTTGGGGAAAAGACCAATTCACTAAGGCACAGTTCCCAAGAGGTAAAAACATTGGGATTAAAGGTAAAAAGGAAGCTAATGAGCCCCAACAGGGTGCTCTTCTAGCTGTAAAGGTCAACGTACACCAGAGAGCTGCTTCTTGCACTCACAGCTTCTCAGCCCAATGCAACCGGGGAAATCTGCTTCATCCCTGACAGGCAAAAATACACACAAAAAACCCCCAAAAACCAAACAAAAAACAAGAAGCCAGATGAACTACTCAAGCCCACCCCCACACAAAAGATTGAAAACAGCATCTGGGGAGACTGCACAATTATTTTGGCAGCGGCACAGCAGCTCCTCAGTGAGTCAGAAGCATCAGGCTGTCCGGGGCAGTGCACACCTCTGCCCTGCCAGCAACGCCAGCTATGAGGGCTGGCTGACACAGTGTCAGCACCCAAGGGAGCCTGCAAGGGGACCAACTGACTCAGGCTTAGATCAGCTTAGCAGGCACAGAATTTAGGATAAGCATACACCCCTATGCCATACCAGCACAGTTTGAAAAGTGATAGAGCCAAGTCACCATGTTCTCCACCTGTCTCCAAGAAGGTGGGTTTCCTCCCTCCTGCCACCCCCAGCAGCATCATCCTGTCCCCTTCCTGCTCTGCAGCTCAGGGAGCTGTGCCCCTACAAGGGGAAAGCAGGTCCTGAGCTGGGACTGCTCACGGGGCCAGGGGACAAACATGGCCCCAAGAAGGGAGATGCCTTCAAGGAGAACAGAGTGCTGCCTATGTTAAAAATATGTTAAATGTATGTAAAAGGTACATCTGTACCAGCACTTGCAGTCAGTTTAAATCTGGTAGCACAGGACCACCCCTTCGAGAGACTGCCACACCACACATGGTGTCACCTGCAGTGGCAGTTTTCCAAGCATCTTGTACACAGTTTATGTAAGTTCACCTAGCAAACCTCAGCAAGAGACCTGTAACAGAGATAACTTGTCCAACAACTCAGCAGTAGTACAAGGAGGTGGGGTGGGGGTAGAAAACAGCATGCAGAGTCACAGCAAAAATTACTTTGTCTTGTTCACACAATCAGAAGAACCACAAGCGAAAACCGAAGAGGGTTCCAAGGCTGCATAAATCCTTCCTGCCATCCCAGAGTATGAGATGAAACCCACTTTCCCTGCAATTTCATGCTTTATGGACAATGACATAACCCCTTGGCACCTTCAGGATAACTCAGAGCACTTTCCTTCTCATTGATTTTGATAATCAAATATTTCAATATTTTAAAAGCCCCTGAACACCCAAGTGAGTGCCAACTGCAAGGGGTGAGCCTCACACTCCTGTTCAGACATCCTCCAAACACAAGAGCTGGTGTCACCAGAGGGGTATGTGCAGATGGAAGGATAAGAAACATGTAATAGCTATTCCACTCTTAGCCCAGCACAGGTACAGTATCCAAGTTATCTACGAGTTGAGCCAAAGAAACACAGGTGAAGTGTCTCTCACCAAGGATTTACCATGAGTAACTAGTACACAGTAACTAATCTAGCTATAGCAACACCTTTTTGAAACAAAGACCTTTTTCCCTGCTCAACGGGCACTGCACTATCATTTAACCACGGCTCACACATCCCTTCTGCAATCAAACAAGTCCTCAACGTGAAAAGAAACCTGAGTACCCAGAAGACAGACAAAAGCCGTTTGCAGGGAATGCCAGCAGCCTGGAATAACACTGTGCAAGATTCACATTACTGAGGGCATTGGACAAGGGAGCAGCAGCAGAACTGCACAGGGAGAACCAAAAAACAGAAGCCGACCAAACCTATATAAAAACAGCTTAAAAAATTAATAACTACTGGCCCAACTGACTTAAAGACACAATTTTTTTTAAAGTGGTGTCCTTAGAGGGACTCAATTTCTCATTGCAGAAGAGATGTTACAGCCCAACAACCATAAATGACCAGAATCAACACAGGAATCCCCAAAACATTTTTTCATCTCTTCAAAGCCAGCAGACAGACTGTACAATAATAATAATCCATCCTGACTAGAATATCCATGAAAAAGCCATACCCCAAGGTGACGCCTCCTGAACAACAATGAAAAGGTTCAGCCCCAAAATCAGGCAGGTTCTCTGCCTGCTGCTGCAGCACAGCAATCCCCATCTCCTTGAGTGGATGCTGCTGTCTCAGCATGGGCGACAAGGCAAGGCAAGGGCAACACTCACATCCACATCTAAGGAGGTATTTGAATACAATGCAGCCCATTTTAAATAAGGTACAGGAGAGCTGGGAACATCACCAGCACCCTTCCAAAGCTGGTCCAGATCAGTGCACTCCAGCCTTTGTGAGAGGATGTCAGAAGCATCACATCCATTCAGAGATTTTAATTTCTTTAAACATCACTTCAGTGAAGCCTGGATGGATATTTCCTGTAGGTTCCTACCCCATGGGGCAGAGCACTACACAAACCTCTTCCCCTCATGCAGTTTTCCTTTCCAGTCTCCACAGGCTAGAACAGCTCTTCCTCCATTGGGAAGCAGACCCTCATTTTTAGTTTCACATAAAATCTTATCAAACCTAAATCCAACAGAAGACACCTGACTTCAAAACAGTGATCACATACATTCCAGCTATACAACACTAACAAGGTGTTTATGTGTGTTTGATACATGCAGAGCTTGATGTGGTTACACGAGATTCCTGTAAGCAATGTTTCATTGCATACACATGAATTTAATTTGGAGGACTCCTCAACAACATCAATTTTAGAAAGTACACATTTTGACATTTTTTTGCTTCCTCTCAAAACTCATCTTTCTCTTGCAGGATGACTCTCACTTTGATGAGCAACAGTGTGACTTCCATGCCTCTTGGCTTCCTCAAATCAGCATAAAATAACTGAAAAGGCCTCCCAGGTCTGAGGAGACTAACTAGTACTTTTGGGCTGCCCCTTTAGCAGGAAAACAGACAGATAAGAATATCAGTTGATTACAATTAAACCAAAATAGAAAGCCAAAATGCCAAACATATGCTCACATGCCACCAAGACTCAAACACAAAGCAGACATAGCCACGGGATCCATAAAGGAATAAACTGGGGGCAAAAATGAACTGAAATACATTGGTTTGCTCACCACACAACTATCTTTACCTTCCATAACAAATGCAAACGTGTCCAAGTAGACACACACCCAACAATCTGCCAGTGTCAGCCTGCACGAGTGCTGTCTGCTAACACATACGGGTTTGATAATTCCACTGAGGGCAAGAGGAAGTGCAGGCACCCTCTGATTTTATTCAATCAGTTTCAATCTGCTGAAGACACAACTCACTTGGCCTATATTAGCATAAGAACAGGTAATTAATACACAGAGACAGATAACGCTTATTTTACTACCTACTGAGGGCAGGGGTTAATTCTTCCCTCCAGTCCCCTCTTTTCTTACCTTGTTCTTTTCCGTCTTCCTTGTTTTCACATCTACATCATACATTTCATTTTACTTAGCCATCCACACGCTGCTTCATACCTAACCTGCTGCTCCTTCACAACTCCTGCACCTTCCCACTCACTCCTTGCTCCTCAAATTCCCCTCTGAGGTTCCCTAAGCAAACTGCCATGTTTACATTGCTGACTTCTCTCACTTTCTCCACCCACGGTGCCCCTCTGCTCAGAGGCAAGTCCCCCAGCCAACCTTTTGACAGTGCCCACTCTGTATCCCAGCAGATCCAATATCTCACTTCTCTCCTCCTGCCAGACCTGGGTCCACCTTCTGCAGTGGGGAGGGGAGCTGTTCCAGTCACGCAATGCACTCACCAAAGCAGCGCTACAGCAGAGGAGGACACAGGAATCATGGCATCTCTTAGTAAATTCCTGTACCAAGGATCACTCTAGTCATAATGATGCCCACAAATGGTTTCAAGAAATATTCTGCTTCCCCCATCACTGCTGCAGGAGCCATAACCACCCCACTGGCACGGTTACACACCGACACCAAACCCACCTGACTGGGAGACTGACAAAGTCCATCGCAGTGCTCACCAGTTCCGTCACCCACCAAACACGAACAACTCCCAAGCCTTAAAAAGCCTCCCAGCAGCTCTTTTCCATCAGGAAGAGAAAGGTAGAGGGCAGAGCTTCCTCGTAAACAGGCAGAAACTGATCACCCAACTCCAGCAAGTCACTGATGTTCTGAATGGCACCCAAGGGTGAGACAGGGAATCTAGTTCATCTCCTCATGCACCTCTTGGAAACCTCCCTGTCCAGGCTGCTTCCCTCATATCCACAGAGGACTCTCTCACCAGAGAAAGACCTTCTCTGATTTTTGCTAAAAACAGAAAGGTTATGGCTGAAGCCAGGTACAGAGGGCAAAGACATCAAGGAGGGAACAGACAGGATCACAGACACATGTGAAGGGAACTTAGAATCCTGAATTCCAGCTGAACGGGTCAGGAATTCCCACCCAACACAACTGAGCCATCACGTACACTCTGAGAAGTACACATACAGTAGTTCTGCTTGGCTTTTGAGAGACACCAGAGCATACCATGCAGCAAGGATCTGGAGAAATCCCAGTTGCCTCTAGTCTTCCCCAATGCCCAATGTAGAAGTTGAGTTCGTAACAACTCCTGTTTGGCACTGAAGTCAGGATGAGTGACTCCAAAGGTTGTAATTAGAATCAAAATTCTCCATATGCCTTGAAATTAATTACATTTTTAGATTTCATACCATCATTCTTCAAATGATCATTTTTTTCATAATGTGAGCAGTAAAGACTATTACTAATTCTGGCAATGAGAGAAACACAAACTTGCGCCAATTACAGTTTGAGTGTTGTTTTTTCCTTAAATCACTGTCAAAGCATGGTATCCCATTTCCCACAGAATCTGTTTTCTCCCCAAAACGTCCAAGACACTAAATATTCAGAACTGTTCCCAAGCTTCAACATTACGCAAGTAAGACGGACAACAACTCTTTGCACCAGCAGTCACCGGCATCCAGACAGACTCCAGTGTGCATGCAATAAACATTAAAAAATTATGGATTAGGATCTATTTTAACACTTAGAATTCCAGCTCTCCTTTGTCTCTTAGCTGTGCCTTGAACACAGCACCATGAACTGCACTGGCCGGCAGACCCTTTGGGAAGAAACGAAGCTCCAGGTCCTTTGGCACGGGCGGCAAATGCAGGCTGACAAGAGAAGACATGAGCATGAAGCCGGGGCACACAAAACACTAAGGGCAAGAAGACCTGAAGCAACCCCTTGCTTGATCATGAGGGCCTGAGGACCATGGCTGCACTGTGAGCCCAGGACGAGGACAGCACAGTGTCCCCTCATCTCCATATGGTCACCTCCACATGGAGGACTTGAGTCTGTGCGCATCAAAAATGCTGTAGGATATCAAATTAAAAACAAAACAAGGTGGCCTGTAGAGACCTTCTGGTTCCACTGCCCTAGCCCCAGACATCAATGTGATGGGCCTCAATTTCCATGAAGACTTTTCCCCTGTATCACCACCCTCCAACTATCCCCCAGCCCCAGCCCCTGCCAAACACCTTGATAGCAGATCCCCCTTATGAAACTGCCAGCCCTCACAGCAAAACAGAACTCCCTGTGAGGGTCTCTCACCTGAGTTCAGCTTGCCCAAGCACATGTCCTGTGGGGAGGCTCTCCAAATACAACAGACTGCTGTCCAGAGGAGCACTGCCACAGCCCCTTGGTGTGGGAGTTGTCCCACTCTCTCCTGCTCCCAACATCCCTCGCAGCACCAGTTGCACAAGCCAGGTCGGAGTGTTTCTGGCTGAAAATTAACTGAGCAAAACTTTTTTTTAAAATATAATTACTTGTTTCCAGCTTAATGACTTCCCTGCTCCACCTTGCCATGCTGTTTAAGCCAATTAAATCAACACTGATGCAGTCCTACCTACTCTTCTCCCCACTCAGCAACGCATTCCTGCACCTCCCAGGCTCCCATGCCTGCCCAGCCCCACTACAAGCACACACCGGGCATCCCAACTCGACACTTTTGGGGGCTTCACTTTGTTCAGGTCAGCTTGCCTTGGCATCAGCAGGGACATGTGCTGTGGGCAAGGCCACAGAGCACCTCAGAGGGCAGCCAGACCTGCCCCAGCAGCCTGCAGACCACCTGCAGGATGTCCAGCGCCTTCCTATCCCACCCACAGACCACAGATGGCATGGCAACAGAGGGATCTCTGTCCTCCTGGGACGGAGTCTCTTGCAGGTTCCAAGAACCATCACCACTACAGCAACCTGCTGCTCCAGAGCGCTCCCAGGATCCTACACTCCAGTCCTCCTAGGCACCTAAACACTCATCTGTTGCCTTAGGAAAAACCACCCCAACACTGGCCTTCACTTGGATATCATCACGCTGGCCCATTGTCCTGAGTCATTATTTAAACAGCCACTTAAACCAGATACAAGAGAACCAACTGCCCTTCCTCCACCTGGAGAGAGGGTGCAGATGATACACCACCACAAGCTCACGGGGCATCACAGGTTCTGAGATCACGGTGCAAATCCAACCCTCAGCCCTGGAGACACAGGGGATTCAGAGGAACAACTCAAATAAGAAAAATGGGTCAGGTGGAAACACAAGGGGCAACAAGGAGGGTTTTAACTACCCTGCAACAAGGCTAATTCTTGTTTATCACAACAGCTTTGGTATATCATGGTCAAGTTTTTAACACGTCTGGGTCACAAGGTCTGGGATTGTGTTTTTTGAAAGGTGGATAGTATTACCTTGACAAGGCCCAGTGGGTACCCAATCCTTCGCACAGGGGAAGCTACAAACAGCCAAAATTCACCTTTTTATTCCACATATACCAAACTCTTCAGTTTAACCATCAGTTCTCTGCCCAAACAAGTCCCCATCAGTTTCAGCGCAGACCACCCTAGAGAGAACAGAACCTGGACTATAGCAAACAACTGCGACAAACGCTATTTGCTGACAGTACCTGCACCTCTGTCACAAAGAGAGCAACCTTTCCTTCTTCCTGTTCCCAAAACAGGTCAAACTGCTTTTTAGTATTACCATTACTGTATTTAATTTGAAAACAAACAAACCAGCACTATGCCACTTCAGCCTAACAAGAACTAAAATTCTGCTCAAGTAGAGAGTATTTTCCAGTGATCCAACTTTAAAGGAAAAACTCAAAAGGTGTTTGCCGAGGCCTTTCTAAAAAATAAATATCCACCGTTTTTGCAAGGCTGCTCAACCATCAACAAGTGCCGATGGGAACCAACATGACCCTGCTGCAGCACTGTAAATTTCCATCCGAAGGGAACAAAACTGAACCGCAAGTTCACGCTGAGCTGATTTTACTTAAACATCGGTCTTGAGGAGAGCACACTCCGGAGGCGAGGGCCGGGGCGCCCGCGATGGCCGGGCAGAGCCGTCCCGCCGCAGCCCCGGCCCGGCCGCTCCGCGGGGATCAGATCGGCACAGCGGCGGGACGGGAAA
>NW_020884993.1:1124930-1285949 GCF_003945725.1 Corapipo altera
AGGACACACGGCCCCGCCGCCCGTCCGCCCCCGGCTGGGGCCGCCAAACCCCTCCCCGCCGGGGCCCCGCGCCTGCGGCACCGCTGCGGCGGGGCGAGGGCGGTGCTGGGGCACCCCCGGGCTCGCTCGGGCCGGCCCCGCTCCGCTCCCGCTCGCCCGGCCCGGGGGGCACCGCCTGCAGCCTCTGCGGGGACCCCGCACCGCCGGGCCCGCAGCCCCTGGGCCGGGGGTGCCCGGACATCTGCGCTTCTGGCCCCCGGCCCCGGAGAGGCCCCTGGGGGGCCAGCGGTCGGCCCGAGCAGCTCTGTCGTATTTCTCATCTTCTCTCCAGGGTTGGGGATTCTCCCACTTGCAAACTTCTCCTGACTCCCCCGAGACCGCAAGGCACGACTCATCCCGTGCTTTCCATGACACTCCGGGCATCATCCCCCTTCCTGCCACCATCAGCCTCCCCCTTCTTTTCTCTCTGCCTTTGGCCACTGCTGTTCATTCCACCACAGGGTTTCTAACCCGTCCTCTTAACTCCAGCAAACCTACAGTCCTAGTCGTGGGGACAGCACATGCTGGGAATTAGAGCAGTGGAATGGTTTCCCCAGAGCTGTGGGCTCCCTCCAGCTCTCTACATGACATGGGCAAGTCCCTTCACCTACAGGAGTCCCTGTGTCTTCATTTTTGTAACAAAAATGATGCTGACCCCCCCTTTATGAATGGAGATCTGCTGAGGAAAGAGATGGATGTCCAAGTGTTGGACAGAAGCGTGAGGCCTTTTTCCCTGCTCCTCCATTGCCCAGGCCACCATGGAAGTGATAATACAGGAAACTCCTCAAGCCTTGAATACACACTGGAAGTGCCTCCAGGAGCTGCCAACCATCACCCTTTGTGCTAGTGCGATGGGGGAGGAGGAGCTGCCCCTCCCCCAGCCTTCATTTTTCTTTCTTCCTCCCCCAGCCCAGCTCATATTGATTTATCTCACCAAGATTTTTATTTCCTCATATTCTTTGAACTTGGGAAAACATCTTCTCCCATTCTAGACTCTTCTAGTTTCCCTGCTCAGCTGTGTGTGGGGTCAGGGAGACAGGCTGGAGTAGTCTCTGGGGTACAGGAGGAGCTCAGCCTTCTGCCCAAACCCAGCTCACTTTCTGCTAAGCTCACCTTTGTCAGGAAGCAGAGGAGGTCAGAGCTGGCCCTGACCATCTCCCTGTTTCTGCTCCCAGCTCCTGCTAGTCCAGCAAAATCACTTCCCTCCCTGTCAGGGATGCAGCTTTCCTTTTCTTTGGGGAACACCATCACCCTGCTCACACAGGCCAAGATCTGGGTTTGAATTTAGGCTGCTGCCCTACACTGTTCCACCCCAGCCTCTGCCCTCTCAGGGGACATTGCTAACTCTTCCAAAGCTGCTTCCAGTCTGTCCCGTCCACTGGTTGGAGAGGAATGGGATACACTTATATCCAGAGCTTCCCACAGGAACAGCCCTTCCTGACTGTGGTTTTGTGTGGGCACCACAGGTGGTAATCATCAGTGCCACCACCTGGCAGAGCCTGTAACAAAGACCGCAGATCCCACGGCACACAGCACACACGTCCAGGTGAAGATGTGCCCTTATGCCCTCCTCCCCATTCTTCTACGGGACATCTCCCTGCCTGGCACAAAGCGGGATCCCAACCCTACACCTTCACCTACACAACACTGGGGAGCACCATGGGTGGCTGCTCTGCATGGGAAGGGACACAGGAGAGGAGCATAATTTGGTGGATGGGCAGTGGTCTCCACAGCCAGAGGCCAGACCTGAGCCAGGGGAGCAGGGTAGTCCCACGGCAGCAGTGACCAGGCTCAGTCTGGACTCCAAACAAGTCTACTGCAATGTGGCAGGGCTGAAGTTAAGTCCCCAGGTCAGGTCTGGCTCAGCCCCAGGATAGGGCAAGACAGAGCAGCAACACAAATGTAACACAGCCTATGTGGGAACCAAAGTAAAAGCTTTGACTAAAAACAACTCCCAGGGAAAAGAGTGAAGAGTGGTTTCTACATATGCATACAAGCCCTGCCCCCTCAGGCTTCTTCTATTTCTTTTTTTCAAAGTGCTCCAAAGCCATCTGATGCTGATTAATCTGTTTGTTCTTATCGGCAACCTGGCCTTACATGCTGAGATTTAAACCTCTGGGGAGGGGGGTGCAGTCCAGGTGCTGACACAAAAAACATCTCCCCCCCCAGTTTTCACATCTTTCCTTTCTCTTCCGTAGGTCTACGTCGCTTAAGCCTTCTCTTCTGTGTTAACCCTGAGTGCATGTCCAAGGTTGGCTTCTTGCGGGCTGTGATACAGAAACCCAGTGCCTGCTGGCAAACACTGGCACAAGCTGACAGCTGGTTTCCACCTCTTCTTTGCGCCACCTGCATGTGGATTGCTTACAAAATCATACTTTCCCCCCACTGTAATACCTGGAGGATCTGGGAGGATCAACAATACCTGTTCTGATATGTTTGTGAAACCTTTCCTTAAAAACTTCCAGTGGTGGAGATTGTGCCATTCCTCAACAATCTGTTCTGGCACACTTCTGTCCTAACATTATCTGAAAGTCTAACTTCAGGGGCTTTTGTTTGCTCTGAAATCATGTATATCCTGCCCTGTGCACTGTGGCCATGGCCTTCTTCAAAGTCATCCCTTAGGCATTTGATGATGTGCAATGAACTGCAATGTTTCCCTTCACCTCCTTGCCTCTGCTTTCTCTCCTACACACTACATCTACTTATTTCTTTCAGTCTTTCTTCACATTTTCTCTGCCTCCCAGCATCTTCGCTGACCTCCTTTGATGTTTTTTTTTCTGTCCATCTGCATTTTTTGAAGTACAGCATCCCTAGCTAGGCATATTACTCCAGCTTGCCTTGGAGGCTACAGCTCACATGCTCCAGGTGGTCTTTGCCTTTTTTTCCATTGCTGGTGTTCAGTTTGCCCTCTCTTACATGTTGGACTCTTTTTTTTGTTTGTTTGTTTGGAAAACTGCATCCACCCAGTTCCCTCACTTGAACCTGCTCATAAAAGTAATGATTGAAGTTGTACCTGTTGAATGTCGCCCTGTAGGTTGTCTTTGCTGTCCTCCACAGCCTGAAGTAATTAGCAGGTTTAATAAGGCACTCATGGATTAATCATCCAGGTTGTTAACTGAAGTAACTAAAAAGACATGGCATCAGAATGGACCCCTGCAAAAATCCCTTCACTATGTCCTTCCACTTTGACAAACACTGATAAATACCATTTGAGGTACAATGATCTCACCAGTTTTGCACTATCTGTGCCCTTATATCTTCTTAAGAAGGGATCAGAACAGCCAGTGTTAAAAGCCTTCCTAAAGTCAATATATTATGTTTCACTTTATGCCTAAAAAATTTTGCCACATCAGAACGTGAGAGTGGTTTGTCAGCATTTGTTCCTGATGAGTTCACGAAGGCTGTTGTCCATCCCCTTGCATTCTAGGTGCATAAAAGTGCCCTGTATAATGAGTTGTACCAGAACTTTTCTGGGAATTGAGAAGGACTTTAAATTAGGACTAAAGAAAGAAGCTGGCAAAGCATAACCAATCATAAACCATGAGTTTAGGTGAAGTCTATAAAAATAATGAGGTAGTAAGAAGGTTGTTAATATGGGATTTTAATAAGGACAAGAGGAAGGTCAATCTATTGAACACTTCAGACACGTCCCCTGAAGATGGTCAATCAGGAAATATGGGGTTGCTCCCTTTCTCAGTAAGGTGGGCTCCACCCTTTCCTGCTCCTGGCACCTGACCCACCAGTTAGGGACACTAAACCCAGAGCTCTTTTGACACTATCACCTATGACCATGTATTTATTCCCAGATGTCCATATTGGAATTGTAGTCTGGGTGTGGGGGTCAGGAACACACCAACGCTCCCAAACCCTTCACCTGCTCACCCAGAGTCTTTTCAGCAGTTTTGAGCCAATCTAAACCAATCTATCACTTGTGGCACAAGGATGAGGGCCCTTATAGAATGGGTCACTTGGATAGATGACCATGGCAGTGTTTCAGTAACATCTGTGGTACAGGATCTTGGGAAACGGCCTGGGTCTGGATATCACAGCTTGGCTGCTGGGTCCATCCCTGCAGCCTTTACAGGCAGAGTTGCTGAACTGGAGATAAGCTTAGACTACTATGGGGTAAGTAGCAGATCCAGAGGCATAAGAAGGGGAATGTTTTGCGTAATACTGAGGAACAAGTAGCTCAAGTTCTACTCAGGGGGATTAAAGGTGCTTGGCCTCCCTCTCATGGGAGAAGGCAGTATTGCTGGGGACACTGCCGGCAGTCTCTGTCCCTGGAGCAGGGTGGTTATACGAAGTGCTCGGGATAGTTGGTAAAGCTTTAAACAGCCTCGACCTTTTCTTTGCAATAAGCACACCAAACACTGAAAGACCTTTTTATTTCTAAGGCGCGCTACAGCTCGATTGCTTTTGAATTAGAGCAGCAAAGACCGAGGCAGATTCAGACGCCACAGTTAATAAAGCAAGCCCCTCCTTCCCACCCTACCCTCAGGAGCGACAGAGGGGCCTTTTGCCCTTTCTTGCTCTTGTGTCACTGAACTTTGCTCACTCACAGGGTTGCCAAAACCTCCACACCATCCCTCCCAAGTGCCCATGGAAGCTGCTTTCTGCCAGCCCAGCCCCCTATCCCCTCGGCAGAGCCTTGTCCCACTCCACACAGAGCCCTGGATGTATCTGTCTGGCTGTTTCTCTGCTTCCCTCTCAGTCTCCACCAGTTTCTCCCAGCTGGTCTCTCCTCTCCTGACATCCAGCCCATGAGGTGGCAAGCAGCAGTCCAGCTGTGACAGGAACCAGGTGGGCTGTGCAGCTTTGCACAATAGCTTGTGACCAGACAAATTCAAGAGTCAGAGTTCATCATAGATCAGTTTTCTTTTTTCAAGATCAGCTGGTATGGTTGGAAAAAAATTTGTTTCTCGCATGCAGAAGAGCTGTTGTGCCTGAAAAGCTTGTCCGCTTTTATTTTCCTGTCATATAAATTACCCTAGTGAAAGACACGCTGTCTCTTACATTCTTCTTACTCTTTTTAACACCACTGTTGCTTTTTAACCCTTGACATTTCCATTTTCTAGCCAAAAATAACCTCTCCTCCCTTAGAAAATAATACAATCAAGAGCCTATCCCAGACCGTAAAACAAGGCATGAAGGTGATTCATTACTAGAGCTCTACTCCTTCTGAGGTGAGAGGAAGGGACTGGAGACAGGGGTTGCATCAGAAAGACAAATATTGCTGCATGCTCTCCAGTGAGGTCCTCCTCCTTAAGAAACCCAAACCAGGGGTATGTAGTTCATGGTGCCTCAGCTGGGGAGTGCAGCCCCACAGGGACCTACTGGGAAATTGCAGGGATATTTGAACTGTTGCTGTTGCTAATCAAAGTTTCAAGCTGGGTTTAGGAAGAGAAGAATGTGGAGTGCAGTTCTCCAGCTTTCCTTTAATCATTTGTAGTCCCTTCCTGGAGTGCTTGTGAACAGGAGGAAAGTTGTACTCCTAAGTGTGCCTGTACAATCACAGAATCACAGAATATTCTGAGTTGGAAAGGACCCACAAGGATCATCGAGTCCAACTCTAAAGTGAATGGCCCATAGAGTGGTTTAATTTTTCTGGGCTTCAGGAAGGGAATGTCAATCAATGTAAATGTAGGGAGGAATTTAGTTATAGTGAACATGGCCTATTGTTCTGCCTGCAGCTGCCAGACATTGTTTAACGTACAGAATAACACAATTATTATGAATATACAGCCTGCTCAGTGGAGCTGTAACAGTGGCAATCATTTACAAAGACAACTCTTACTTCTCTGTGGTTTTCTTTTGCACTTGTGGCGTGGAAAGTCCTGGCGGGGTGCTTTCTGCTGGGGGGCCTGGGGTGCTTTGCGTGTGATCATGAGGAAGATTTTCTTGGTGGAAATGGTTGTCAGGCATTGGAAAGGGCTGCCCGGAGAGGTGGTGGAATCCCCATCCCCGGAAGTATTCAAGACAAGACTGGACGTGGCACTCACTCAGTGCTCTGCTCTAGTGGACGAGGTGGGGATGGGTGCAAGCTTGGACTCGATGATCTTGCAGGTCTTTTCCAACCTAAACGGTCCTGCGATTGTATGATCTGCCCTGAAGACAGCTCCAGGGCAGGTGGAAGAGTACTATGGTGGGACTGAGGCCAAGAGGCCCCTCGTGGCTGCAGGAAGAGCAAACCGTAGGCTTTTGTGTCCATCGAGGGCCAAGAGAGGGCTCGGAAGGCTCCAAGGAAGGATGCGAGGAGGGAAATGGAGGGCTTCTGCAGGGACCAGGGGACAAACCGTGGCCTCTGGAGCACATGCAAAGGTGCATTAGGGTCCTGAGGGGGCAAATGGCCCAGGCTGAGGCACAAGAGAGGGTTCGGAGAGGACTTGTGGGTCTGAGGAGGGCTCTAGGCCTGGAGGGCCTGGAAGGGAAAATGAACAAGTCCTGAGGGGATGGGATGGATATTCAAAGTGGGGGGACTCTTTGCCAAGATAGCCTTCCCCACGTCTTTCCCGGACCCCCAGTTGTCCCCATTGGCTGTCCCCAGGCAGCGTGGGCGCCCACACCAGCCCCCCAGGGCAGAGCAGGGCTCTGAGGGTGCCTGAGCGAGGTCACACTGGGCAGCGGCTCCAGGGCACCTCTGGGGCTGTCAGAGAGGGGCTGCTGCAGGGCCCTTTGGGCTTCTGGGGGCTTCTTTGGTCTGATTCCCTAGAAGAGACACAGACCTGAGGCAAGAGCATAACTACAGCTCCTGGCCCCTCAGATGGACCAATGCGGCCGCTCAGCTGGGCTGTGCCAGAAGATGACAGCTCCCGGCACGCTGAGGAGCCTGGCCCTCCGAGCTGGATCCCCCTGGGTGCCATCCTCCCCCCTTCAGCCCCAAGCCCCCTCCCAGGCCTCTGCCAGCCTGGCAGGGCCACTCAGCCACCCCCGGGGCAGCTCGGGGTGCTGCGCAGGGGCCTGGGGTGCGGCGAAGGCCTTGGCAGGGGTCCTGAGCGGCCCAGCGCTGGAAGAGCTGTTGAGTGGGGAAAAGCTCTGGCTGGTCGGTGGGAGAAAGAGAAGAGGCGACAAAAGCCACGGTTTCTGTTAGGCTTGAGCGAATGTTATGCATTTAATGCGACTGAAGGGCGCAGAGGCCGGGCTCTGCAGTGTGGGGACAGGAAAGGGGTGTCCCAGGGGCACGCAGGGGTGTCTGAACTTGGGGCTCTTCGGGACGTCCTGAGGAGACACGAGAGCAAAGCGGGGCCTGGAGACAGACACTCTGAGGGCAACTGGGTGCCCAGGGCTGAGGCAGGTCTGTGCCCCCAGGGACATCCTGCCTGTTCCTGCCTGCGTGGTGGCTCCCTGGGACCCGTTGCCGGGGGCAGGTGCCATGTCAACAAGCACTGGGACCTATTGCTAGCGGCAGGTGGCGGATGACACCGGGACAAGCTGAGCCCTCGCTGGGTCTTTCCCTGGGAGAAGATGCTTTTGCTAAAGGAGAATCTGCTGCCCGAGCCTTCTCGCGACATTTCAGTTCAGAGTCACTGCCAATGTAACCCTGCCCTCTGCCGGTGTGAAGCTGTTTATGTGTTTATAGTCAGCGGTGCAAGCAGTGAAGGGCAGGAGAGCCCTGGATTTTCTGTAGTTCCTGGGATATGCACAGTGTACCCAGCGCCACGCGGCTCTGGACTTGGCTCGAGTTTGAGTGCAAGCATTTTCCAATCCCCAATAAAAATCAGGAGTGATAAATCACAGAATGGCTTGTGTTGGAGGAGACCTTAAAGCTCATGTCCTTCCATGCCGCTACCATGGGCAGGGACACCTTTCACTAGACCAGGGTTGAACACTAGACTGGGATTTGTACACTTCCAGGGATGCGGCAGCCACAGTTTCTCCGGGTACCCTGTGCCAGGGCCTCCCCACCCTCACAGTACAGACGTGCTGACCGGTCCGGCCCAGGCGGGCGCGCTGCTGTCGGGCTGCAGCGCGGACGGGGACCGGGACCGGGATCGGGGGAAGGATCGGGGTCAGGATCCGGGCCGGGATCGTGGCTGGGGCCGGGGCCAGGATCGGGATCGCTGCCGGCGGGCAGGGCGGATCCGCCCCTCTGGCCTTGCCCCCCCGTCCCCGCTCCGGCCATGGCGGCGCGGCTATGGCGGCTCTGCAACCTCCTCATGGCCGCCTTCTTTGGGCTGGCGGCCGCCGTGCAGGTGAGGCCGGGGTCGCCCGGGCTGGGGGCGGCTCCGATCCCGGCCCCTCCGGTCCCCTCCGTCTCCCCCGTCCCTCCCGCGGGGCGCGGCCCCGGCCGGGTCGGCGGCGGGGGCTCAGCGCGCTCCTCCCGCCGCAGGTGAACGACCCCGACGCGGGGCTGTGGACGGTGAGTCTGGACCGCCCTTCCCCTTCCTCTGCCCCCGAGCTGGGGTCGCCGCAGGAAACCCACTCACGGCTTCTAGCTGGAGAGCGAGCAGGCGCTGGGAAAACGATTTCTCTACTGCAGCGACGGCTGGAATCAGGCCATGCTTCCAGGATCTGCCATATTTCACCCCAGATCTGCACCTCGCCCTACACAGCATCGGTTCCCCGTGCGGAGCACCCCGAGCCGGCCCTGCACTCGCCTTGAGTCAGCCCCGGGACGCTCCCGCCGCTCAGCTCGGACTGGAGGGCAATGGGGACAGACCCCCTGCTCTGCCCGCCCTGTCTCGGGCACAGGAGCGGCCCGTGGCCCCCCGGCTGGGGGCGAGGGGCACCGTCTGTGTGTGTGACAAGAGCTGTTGGGTGGGCAGGGGCTGCCCCTGCGTGTCTCCGGCGGTGGAGCCCCGCTGACAGCGGCACCGAAGGGTGGGCAAAGCCCCCCACACAGGGGGGGAGGACCCTGTCAGAGCTTTTCCTGGGATATCAGGATTGAGGGAAAGGGCCCTGCAGTGACTGATCAGGCAGCCAGCATTTGGTAACTCAGGAGCTAAGGAACAAGGCTGGCACTCAGCTGATGGCCCGAGATTTTGGGTGGTGACGATTAAGAGGAGCACTCACAGTGCCCGAGGGAGAGGCACTGGTAGTTGCTCTGTGCCTCTGACAAACCGCTGTGAAGGGGAGAAGTATTGCTGTGGGCAGGCACTTCTGCTTCCTGACCTTGCTCAGTTTTGCTACAGAGTATACTTATATGTCACTAACAGGTTGTGTACTTAGTGCCAGCTGCCCTGACACTGCTCGTCAGCATCAACCCTTCAATAACAGGTATGATACTGGTGTGCAAAACAGAGTCTCTGTTCAGATTTTGCCCCAAAATGGTTGTTTGGTTGGTTGTTTGGTTTTTATTGATCCACAGATTAAAATCAGGCCATGTGGGAACATGTCCTACTATCTTTTGAAGGCAAAAGGTTATGGGACCCGCTTCTACAATAGCTGGTCGTTGGTTTAGTGCTGGTGGCTAGATGTGCTGCAGGTGAAGAGAAGAGCCCTGCAGAAAAGTCCGCTGCTGGGATGGCCTGCCTTTGCACCCCAATTCAGAAGCCTGGGAGCTTGCTCTGAACTTGGCTCTGGTATTGACCTTAGCACATTAATTCACTTTATTTCCTTGTTATAAATCTGTGGTTTTGCTTATCTACCTCATGCAAGAGCAGCTGAGCTCTGCACAGTCCTGTGAAAGCACTAAAAGTCTTGTTCAGTGCCAGGTATTGCAACTGCCCCACAGAGCACACAGGGAGCAATGGCAATGTTCAAAGGCTGCATTTCCGAGGGTGGATGCTACAGTGGCTAACGCCACTTCACATGATCAGAGAATCAGTCAGATCAGGAAGGATATTGAGGTGCTGGAGCAGGTCCAGAGAAGAGCAGTGAGGCTGGGGAAGGGTGTGGAGCACAAGTCCTGTGAGGAGCAGCTGAGGGAGCTGGGATTGTTTAGCTTGGAGAAGAGGAGACTCAGAGGAGACCTCCTCACTCTCTACAACTCCCTGACAGGAGGTTGTAGCCAAGTGGGTGTCAATCTCTTCTCCCAGGCAACCAGCAGTAGGACAAGAGGGCACCATCTTAAGCTGTGCCAGTGGAAGTTTAGGTTGGACATTAGGAAGAAAATTTTACAGAGAGAGTAATCAGACCTTGGAATGGGCTGCCCAGGGAGGTGGTGGAGTCACCGTCTCTAGAGGTGTTTAAGATGAGACTGGATGTGGCATCAGTGCCACCACCATGGCGGTGTTGGATCAAGAGTTGGACTTAATGATCTCTGAGGTCTTTTCCAACCCAGTTGATTCTATGATTCTATGGCCAGATTTGTTTCTGGACTCCAGAACGTAGTTAATTTTTTTTGTATTTTCATTCAGTAGAAATAATTTCAGAATAAGGCCATTTTATATACACAAAGTGACTGTATCTGTTCTGGATGAATACTTGTTTTGAATAGACTAAAATTGCATTTAACACCAAAAAAGAAAACCTTCAGGAGTGCATGCTGTTGTCACAAATGACACCATTGCAGGCATTCGCTACCTTAGGCATATAAAGTGGAAGCATCCATAAAGCAAAATCCCTGAGGGTTGGTTTGCTTGTGGTTTTGAACATTTCAGGGGAGGTTTATTATGTGTGATAGGTGTAGCTTCAACATAATGGCATTTGGCTTGTCAAGAGAATCTGCATGTTAAGCTCTCAAGTAGAGTTTTACCTGTGCCAAGATCTGTAGAAAATAAAGATTGTCATGACACAACTATTTTATAACTGGAGATTTATGTAAATACATCAAGGGATATTTGCCATTCAGGTCTGTGGAAGACCCAGATTCTGCCTGTGCTGAGCTGCAGTAAGTTCAGTCAAATGGGGAACTGATTACAGCGTTGGGTTACTCTGAGCTCTTGGGTCTTGGCAGCTCATCACCTTTAATGCTTGCCCAGAGGGGTCAATGCCCCAGAAAACCTGCTCTTAACTTTAGTTTTTTTGCTGTTGACATTGCTGAGATCAGGGAGAACTGTCAGTGTCATTTCTTACCTCCCCCTCAGGAGCCCCTGGAAAGGGACATGGAAAACCACAAGAACCTGTGGGCCATTCAGATATTTCTCATCATCTCTATTTATCTGTTTAAAAACATCAGTCCCCAGGTAGAGACGTCATCAGTGTTGCTCATCCTCATCAGGCAACACCTGAGGCAGAGTCTCCTCAGGGAGTGTGAAGTTAGATGCTCCCCACAGTGGTGGCTGCCTAGGGGCTAGGCCTCTCCCGGGCTCCCTTGGGCCCCTGGGGTCGTGCTGAGCACCTGGGTTTGGCTGTGAGCTCCAGAAAGGCTGTTCCTCCTGCTCAGGAGAACTTCCATTTGCCATACACCTTGTGATTTTTTTTTTTCCATGCACATTGAATGCTGCAGCCTGTTGTGTTTGCTGCAGAGAACAGGGAAGTTTTCACTGAGGTTCTGATGCCGAGAAGTTGCATTCCTAGGCGCAGTAGTATTTATTTTTCACAGCACTTTTTAGCAGATTTCCCTGGTCATAAAGATGCTGGCAATAATGACTTCTTCCTGCCTAAGGTGTGTGTGTTGAAGGCACCTTTTTTTAGCGACTCAATTGCTTTTAGATTTATAGGTTTACTTCATGCTTCATGGTAGTTGCTGACAGTGTATTCTTTTCCTCAGATAATGGTGTTTGGAGGACCCTGTGTGACTTTCATTCTGCTGGCTGCGTGGTTGGGACCATTGCCTTGGCTTGCTCTTTGTTTGCTTATGCTCAAGGAAACATTTTTCACGAAGAGGAAGGCAGGTAAACAGTGGGTTTTCTTTGCCCCTGCCCAAATCCAGCTCACCAGGCCATCTCCTCCTGGTGTCACCTTCCAAAACTTTATTTGCTGGGCTGTTGCAGTGACTGCTGTTGGTCCAGAGGAATCAGATCAAAGAGAAGGGACCATAATGCTCCAAACCAGTGATTCCTTGGACTCAGGGAGAGTGAACAGTCATTGCTTGCCTGATTGTGGCAGGTAGATTTATCTGGGGGCAGTTCTGGCTTTCAAAGTCCAGAACACAAGAACAGCTTTGCGCTCTCTTGCTGGAGCTGCAGGAATGGTAATTAACGTTACAAAAACTCTTGAGGTGATACCATATGCATGTTTATCTGGCATGGGCTGCTGAGTCCTCCAAACTGCCAGAGATTGAGGAGGAGGGAGGATTTCTCACCTGACATTTGGGTGTTGCCTAAAGTAGGTGCTTGTACTGTATTGAGGTGAAGCCCTGGCAGCTGTTCATGGTCTAGAAAACTGGGTTGCTGTTTGCACTGTGTTAATTAGAGAAATGTGCTGTGGAACTTAAGTCTAGCAGTGGAGCAAAAAGTGGAGGCAGGAATTTCTGCAGCTGTTTAGCCAGGTCATGTCTGTAGATTTGTGATGCAAAGTTACTCCTTGTAAATACCTTTATAATTATAATGCTAGTAAAATATGCTGAACTTCTCCAAAGGAGCAGCTGCTACTCCACTTGTTTTGGAGGTAACATTTGTATTCTCTGAACACAGACATCTGCTTGTATTATTTTCTGATCTATTTTTCATTTGGCTTTTCAGAGAGTTGTTTGGTCTGGTAATTATTACAATATGGATGAGTCTTTGTCGCAGTTCAGCAAAGTAAGTTTTATTTTCTCCTTTTTTTAAATCCATTCCTATGTTCACACTTAGTGACTAGGTCCTTGAAAACACATAGTTGATTTTGGCAGCTTGTTTTTCTGTTTCATGTCACCCTCTGAACCTTTCAGATGCCCAAGCAGTAGCAGCTGGTGCTACAGTCTGGAGGATCTCACACAGATAGAAGTCAGGGTGGGAGGAAATGTAAGGCTACATGAAACATTTTTTTCTGCTCCCCTGCCATAATGGGGACACTTTCTCTTTGTATAAGATGCTTTTTTTTATTCCAACTTGGTTTTGTAGCCTGAGTTGTCAGAAAATTATTTTCTGCTGGCACATGGTGCCTCTCCAGTAAAGGATTCTGCTGATGCATCCACAGTAGCCACATTAAAGTGGCTAAAGGCTCCCTGCTGTCTTTCCAGCTACAGGCAGATGTGACTGTTCCATAGCAGTTGTAGCAGTGGCCACAAAGGCCAAAGACATCCTGGCTTGTACCAGCCATAGTGTGGCAGCAGGACCAGGGCAGTGCCTGTCCCTGTGCTGGCACTGCTGAGGCACCTCCAATCCTGAGGGCAGTTCTGGGCCCCTCAGACAAGACATTGAGGGGCTGGAGTGTGTCCAGAGAAGGGAACAGAGCTGGGGAAGGGTCTGGAGCACAAAGAGGAGCTGAGGGAGCTGGGGGGGCTCAGCCTAGGGGAAGGGAGGCTCGGGGGGACTTTCTTGCTCTTTGCAACTCCCTGACAGGAGGGGGGAGCCGGGGGAGATTCGGACTCTGCTCCCAGGGAACAAGGGACAGGACAAGAGAAAATGACTTCAGGTTGCACCAGAGGAAGTTCAGGTTGCATACTCTTCTCTGGAAGAGTAGTCAGGCATTGGATGGGGCTGCCCAGGTGGTAGAGTCATCATTCCTGGAAGTGTTCAAAAAACGACTGGCACTTGACAATAGGGTTTAGTGGGCATGGTGGTATGTGGTACAAGGTTGGACTTGATGATCTTGGAGGTCTTTTTCAACCTTAACAATTCTGATTTGATGTAGCTCTGTTGCACTTGTTCCTTTATAGGAATCCTCTGGGAGGAGTTTGCTTGGCCGCTGCAGTCGTGGTCGCCCTCTTCCCCTTTGCTTCATGGCTGTACATTTATGTGAACAAAGAGCTGCGAGCGGCTTGGCCAGAGCACTGCAAAACAGTGATTTAACTGGGTGGGAGAAAGTCTAAACATTCTGATTGTACTTGCCTTTGCTTTTGGTGATTAATGAAAGATTAGTGTCAGTTTGATAGGATACAAGAATGCCTGGCTACTTCTAGCAGTACCATTTGAGTTGTGGTAAAAAGTTGAGGAACACTGTCAAATCTGAATGGGGAATTTTTCTGTGGAAACTGTTGTTCAACTGGCTGCTTCCTACATTTCCAAAGCACTGTTGATCTAATGTGTTCTAATGGTATATATCCTGGCATCCCTGGATCACTCTCTAACCACCTCGTACTTTGGGAAATCTACTGTTCTGTAACATAAGGGACAAGTAAAGCAAACACTGTTTCAATATATGACTATTTACAGCCATAGAACTTCCAAATACCTGCCTGGATAATCCATTTGAGACTAACTGTGAATTGAGCAGTCTGTATTTCCATTCCTGTGCTAAAATGATATATAGAATATATTTGAAAAATTATTTTTGCTATTAACTGAAAATCACTAGTTTTGCAGAATAATAAACACTATTTTTCTAAAGAAAACTCAACAAAAGCCTCCATATAGTTTATTTTTTGGGAGATGTGTACTTGAGCCTGCCACTAGCAGATGTGGGCACCATCACAACTCTGCTGGCACTGTCACAGCTCTGCTGCTCACTGGCTTTTTCCTGGAAAGCAGGACCCAAGCAGCAGCCCAGCGGCAGTAAGCATGTCCCGCTGCTCATCCTGGAGAAGGAAGCACAGGTGGATACACTGGACATATGAGCTGGGTGGGACAGAGCCAGCACAGGTCCAGGTGCAGCACAAGAACACCTTTAGACCCGTGTCAGGGCTCCTTCCCTCAGCACTGCTGCAGGAGGTCACAGTTGTGCACACACAGGTCCCTGCCAGTGTATCTGCACCATTCCCTGCTGTAGCACAGATGGTTTCCCTTCTCTTTAGGCTTAGCCTTTTCTGGGGATTACTTTAGTCTTTTAAAGCAATGTTGGAAAGCTGCATTAGGCTACAGGGTGGGTGTATTCTGCCAGACATGAGACATTACTGCCTTATGATGTTCACAGAAAATAAATACGTTGAAATGCGGCTGGGCAGGTACAACTCTGCATGCTTTAATGCTCACCGAGAGAATAACGGTGGGTGGTTTTTTGAAAATATTCATAATATGGTTTGCATCTTTTCACAGTAACAAATCCAGTCTGGATTAGGTGTTTCAAGTCAACATTCTGCATTCAACATTTCAATTACTGGCCTTCTCTATTTTCCACAAAGAAATCAGGTCTGTTTCCTTACAGAAAGGTAATTTCTAAAATCCTGTATCCTGAGCTAAAGCAATAGGGATCAGCCATGCACCTTTCTACAAGCAAACAGTAAGCTGAATCCCCTACGTTTTTATCCCGAGTCCTTCCTGAAGAGCAATCTGTATTTACTTGGCATTTCAGAATTGCATAACTCTGTCTGCAATTCTGCCCCTTCCCTTTAGTATCATTTTATCTTCGTAGACATAAATAGTCCCAAAAGCATTGCTTTCCGGGGGCGTTTCGATCACCCCCTCCAAGGTCAGGTGATGAACTCCATGGGAGTCCAGGCAATATCCCCCATCGTGCAGGTGCCCCGCGAGGACACAGACCACGCACCGGTGGGAGTGGATGACAGACAGGGCAGCTTCGTAATTCCAGGCCAGGCACACCCTGTCTGAAGCATCCGGGTGAATGGGCAGGTGACCTGCAGTTGAGAAGGAAAAAACCAGGAGAGTTAAACTGTAACAAAGTCTGTCTCATTGCTGTGAAGCTCAGCCAACCATGTGCAGAAAGCTCCCCCCAGTATGGACATGGTCTGTCCTGCTCCTTCACAGGTTACATCTGTATCTTAAGGGAGCTCCAAAGCTGCTACACGTTTTCCTCAACTCACATACACCAGCTGTTCCCCGTATATATCCCTGGGAATATATACCCCCCTCAAATATAGGAGTTGAAACTAGATGATCTTTAAGGGCCCTTCCAACCTAAACAATTCTGTGATTGTATGATATATCCCCCATATCCACCTACCCATAACTACAACTTTTTCTTGGTTTTCATCAGAGAACTTGAGGACTTCATCGAACCAGTTCAGCTGGGCTTGGCTAAATCCTCCATTAAATGCTACAAACTGAGGTTCTTTGAGCCCTACAATGAAGAAGAAGGTTAGGCACAGGTGCATACACCTCCCACAGCTCCTCTATTTGCCTTATGTAAATCTGCTTACAATAGATGGTTTATTCTTATAACTTGCGGGATTTTTTTTTTGCTTTCCTTGGATCAAAACTCCAGCGTCCTTGGACAAACGAGAAGTGTTTTGTTAGTGTTTTCAGGGGGTTTGGTCACACTGCATGCACAGCGTTTCCGCTCTTGGGTGTCTCCCCCGGCATGGGATGCAGTGGGCACAAGTCGGCGCTCTGCAACAGCCCCTTCACCAACAGCTACCCGTGTTCTGATACTGTGGGGCACAGAGCACAACACAGACCCTTCCCACGGGTAAGGGGGAGCATCTCCCGTGCCCGCCTAAGGCCGCACTGACCGCAGGGAGGAGGAGGAGGAGGTTGGCAGCCCTGGGGCACCCCCCCGAGCCCCGCTGCCAGCCCCGGGAGCTGCTCCGCCCGCGCTCCTGCCGTGCCGGGTGTACCTGCGGGGCTGTTGAGGTCCTCGTTGGTGTTTTTCTCCCGCAGCAGCCGCAGGGACTCCTCGTAGCGGGGGCTGTCGGGGTCCCTGCCCAGGACGCTCAGGTCGTAGGCGTCGAGCACGACGAGGCGGAGCCGCGCGGCCGGGCTGCAGTGATAGGCCTGGCACAGCCCGTCCGGGGGCCCGGCCGCGCCCCCCGCGGGGCGGCTGCACAGCCCGCTCTGCGCCAGCCGGGCCCGGCTGAAGTTGTAGAACTCGTGGTTGCCCCACGCGTGGTGCACCGGCACCGGCAGCCGCCCCAGGGCCTCCAGCACCTGCCGCAGGGCGCCCTCGGCCTCGCCGCGCCGGGCGTTCAGCCCGTCGATGCTGTCGCCCAGCTGCAGCACGAAGTCGATCGGCGGGCTCTCGGCGGCCCAGGCCCGCACCGCGTCCCGCAGCAGGCGCAGGCTGTGCCGGTAGTAGCGCCTCCGGCTGCCGCCGAAGTCGTGCCCATCGTCCGCGTCCGCGAACTGGATGTCGGCGATGACCCCGAAAGCGACGCGCGGCACCGCCTCCATGGCGGCCGCGGGCGGGGCGGAAGGGGCGGGGCGGAATGGCGGGGCTCATGGCGCTGTGGCGGCTCGGCGGGGCCGTGCGCCGGGGCCGAGTCGCGCTGGGGCCGCTGCCGGGCCCGGCCGGGCGGGTCCAGGCGGGGCTGCCCGCGCCCCGCAGCCGCCCGTTCTCGCAGCTGCCGCCGGGCAGCGGCCGCCGGGCGGGCGGGCAGAGGCGGGTGAGTGAGGGAGGGAGGGAGGGAGGGCCGTGGGCAGGGGGCGCGGGCCGGCCCTGCCCCTCCGCGCTCATTGAACTCCTGTCCCCGCAGCTCGTGTCGTGGCGGTCGCTGGCGGCCACCGCCGTGCTGGGCGGGGGGCTGCTGGTCGGCATGAAGGCGGTGAAGAGGCGCAAGGAGCAGAGTGAGTGCGAGCGATGGAGGAGCAGCGGCGGGGCCGCGTCTCGTGTTCAGATGATGTATTTTTTGTACTCAGGCGATGTATTTTTTACAGTCAGGTGTATTTTATCCGCTCAGGCATCGCTCGGTATCACAGCTTTGCAGAGGGTCACTCTGTGCCTGTGTGTACGGAAGTGCCGTGGAAAATTTTCAAAAATTAAAAGCAAAATTCAGCGTTTGAAAGTTCTGAGGTTAGAATAGTTGTGTTTGGCTGCATGCGCTGTGCCAGGCGATGCAGCTCAGACAGGGAGCTGGGTGTTGTGGGCACATTGGGTTCCCTCTGTGAGGCACATGAGCTTTGCCCTCTCCTACAGGAAATGCCCACACCTTTCCTTTTCATGGATTTACTGTTGGAAACGGAGATATTGCAGCTCTTAGGGTATGTTCAGCTTGCAAAGGATGCTGTTTTTTCCTATTTCCCACCAGGCCAAGTGGGAAATCCCTTTTCTCTCTTTATCCTCCCTTTCTTTTTAAACAAAAATGCAATCAGATAACAATAAAGAAAGATATTCTGTTTCAGAGGAATTTAGTGCTTATATTTGATTTTGTACAAAAGGAATGCTTTTTGGAAGCCATGGGCACATTGGGTTCCACGTGACAGGTGTTGGTGGATCTTGACCTGGCAATGCCCTGCCCATGACCCAGTGTGGTGCCTGACTTGGCTGCTTCCAAGGCTCACTGGGGAAGCAGCAGGGATTGTGACATGGATGTGTTTGATCTCCTCTTGTGTTTTGTAGAGCTAGAGAAGGAACGAAACCGAAGCATTGGGAAGCCACTGCTGGGAGGGCCCTTCTCGCTTGTGAGCCACGAGGGGCAGCCCAGAACCAGCAAGGACTACATGGGCCAGTGGGTGCTGATCTACTTTGGCTTCACTCACTGCCCTGACGTCTGTCCCGATGAACTGGAGAAAATGATTGCAGTGGTAGATGAAATTGGTATGAGAATTCAGGGAATTCAGTGGGTGTAGAGGTCCTGTTTATGGGAGGGTCAGGTTTGTTCTTATGAAATGTCACAAATGGTGATAACTGATGATCTTCTTTAAAAAATGCTGTTGGCTGCTATTCAGTAGTTGAATTAAATGCTAAATGATCCATAGATCAATCTGCCTGTCACTAGGGTCTAACATGACAGCACTGGTCTTTCCATAACAGGAGACTTGGGAATAAAACATGGTGGTGGCAGATCACAGGGAATGCACTGCATTATGTTTTTGCCAAGAAGTGACTGTGAGGTGTGTTAGGATTTTTTTCCTTCTATTTTATTCATCCTGAGAACAAATCTCTGTGAGGGTCTCTCCTGAAGCAGAATGGCTGTGGAATGAAGGGAGGGGGAAGGCCGTGTGTTATGAGTTTCTCAGCCTGCAGGCCCTGAAGAATTATGGGGCAGGGATAGTGGTAAACCTAGCAAGTGGGAAAACAGACAAAAGCGAAAGAAATACAGCCAAGGCTTTGGCTGGAACATGAGGGAAAGAGCCTGAGTTGTGTCTTCACATTTCCTCCTGTTCCCCCATCCCAGCATGCTTCCCTTGCTTGCCACTGTGCTTCCAAATGTGCATCACACCAGCACATCTTCTGCAGCACAACCAGTCTGTCATCCCTCCTGAGCAGGGCAGGGGCTCGGGAGCGGGAGGACTGGAAGCTCCCAGCACAGACACAGAGCATTGCGTCTCATAGCATTTGAATCATTCACAAATTATATAGATTAAGCTCCACA
This sequence comes from Corapipo altera, assembly GCF_003945725.1. Taxonomy (NCBI): domain Eukaryota; kingdom Metazoa; phylum Chordata; class Aves; order Passeriformes; family Pipridae; genus Corapipo; species Corapipo altera. The sequence continues at coordinate 1,144,078 of NW_020884993.1, forward strand.
AAATGGCCTTTTTAGTTCCTTAGGGTGGGCTTGGCCTGATGTTACTTGGCTGTGAGTTTGTTTGAAGGGAGATGAAAAATGATTTCTGGTTTTGTAAAATAAACAATAATTGTTAATGCCACAGAACAAATTCCATCTTTGCCTAATCTGACCCCACTCTTCATCACCATCGATCCTGAGAGGGACAACCAAGAAGCCATTGCCAAATATGTTAAAGGTATTACTGCTTTCTTTCTCTGTGTCTCATACCATGTAATACATACCATGTAAAAAAGGAGCCTCTTGAAGGGATTCTTTTCACTAAAATGTGTGCGTCTTGTTTCTGTCTAGAATTTTCTCCAAAGCTGGTCGGGTTGACTGGTACCAGGGCACAGATTGACCAAGTGGCTAAAGCTTATCGTGTGTACTACAGCGAGGGCCCCAAGGATGAGGACAACGACTACATAGTAAGTAAGAGTAGGGCCTTTGCCTACTGAAAGATTGTGGATAAGAGCAGCATATAGATTTTAAAACCAGCTGTTGGATCTGTACTGAAGTCCGAGGTGACAGAGCCCTTGTTGCACTGACCTGTTAAGCTGTTTGTCTCAGTCAGAACCAAAGTGTCCTCTTACAAGCTCAGAACCTCACTGAAGCGTGTTCAAAACATGTCCCAGCCCAGGCCTGCAGACAGTAGCACAGGAACTAGTAAGGCTGGCAGTTAGTTCAGTGTAATGTGTTTGACTGGCTGCTTTCGTGTGTGCTCCAAAGAGAAAATGGAACTGGGAAATTAAGGTGTCTTAGTTTAACAAGATTACAACTTAGAAATTAAGAAACTTCAGGTGGAAGTGTGGAAAAGGAAAAGAACAGCTTTTTATTAACAAAATCTGAATAAACAACAAATGATGCAATCAAAAACTTTCAGAAGAAACAAAACAAAGTCCCAATTTTCTTGGGAGGGGGAGAAACCTGCAGCAACCCGGGGAAGGGGAAGTAGGGGGGAAACTGAAGGCAAAATGTCCTAGGAGCAGAAACAGATGGGTGGGGGGAAACGGGACCCTAGGAAAAAATTCCGACATCTCTTTTCAAACCTATGACATAAGGAAATAGGAAGTAGGAGAAATGAGAAGTAAAAGTGAGTAAGAACTCATTCTCTGCCAAACTGACACCAAGGAATGGAGTCTTCCTGGCAAGAGACTTGGATATCTCCCTGCAAATACTGTGGGCATCTTCTTCCTGTGACAAACAACCTGCAAGAGAGAGCGTGTTCATTAATGGTGAATTAAGTGGGAATAAAATACATAAGTAACAGTGTGAAGGAAGAAAATGAGGTTTAAGTGAGGCTGAACTGGGTAGTCAAACTTCCGTCTCTGGAACGGACAGGACTGGTTATAGGGCTCTGAGCTGCTGCCAAGACCTTCCTGTCTTGCCAAATTCTGAGCAAGCTGGAAGAGTAAAGCAAGTACAGGTGATAGGAGGAGTGAGGTTACATCTTACATGATCTGCCTTGTTCTTCATTACAAGAACTGAGGACATCAGAAGAAACTAAAAACAGGTTCAAAAGGAAAGGTAATGATTCTCATTGCAGTGGGCACATGAGGAGTGGAATCCCTTGGTACAGATGCAAATGGTGGAAGTCCGCAGGGAGACTTGTTCTTAGTCTTTGGAAAAAACAATCTTTTGAGGGTTATGACATGCACAGAAATCTTGTGTAGTTCAGGAAGTCTGTGAGATGACAGTGTTTGGAAACTGGGAGGTAATAGAGGAGGAAGGTAACATTTTTGGTGCTGATTTTATACTCTTTCTTTAAAGCAACTGTTGTTGGCCACTGTTTGGGGTGAGATGCTGAGGCAAATTGAATTTGGTCTAATTCAGTATTGTTGATTCTTAATCTGTCTTAAAACCACCTGACTCCCGCAAAAAAAATATCCAAAAAGATTGGGGGAGCAAAAAAAGTGGTGCATGGAAAGAAGGAGCAAGAGCAACACATGATCTCAGTGAAGGGAAGATGAAATCACTGGTGATGTCCACTGCTCTGCATCACTGAGGTGGGAGATCAATAGCTTGTTTTCACTTGAAATGGCAACTGGAAAGATACAGAAGCCTGTGACTAAGATACTGTATTTGAATGGAGAAACTGAAATGCCAACTTAAATCAATATGAAATCAATCTAAAGATGCTGCCTAATATCAGACTTTTAGAAGGGGGCTTGTGGGAATGCAACAACAGGTTATAGGAACAGGATTGGCAAAGGATGCTTGCTCAGGAGAGGGAAAGAACTCCATAGAACCTGACACTAAATAAGTGAACTGAAGTTGAGGAGAGCTGATGGAAAGAGGCCAGCAAAGCTGAATGAGTGCTGGTACTTAGCAAGTGAACTACATGTGGATTCTATGGAAGCACACCTGGATCCTGGCATGGCCATGAAGGGACAATATGGGGGTTCAGCCAAGAAGAATAACTCCATGGATGACAGCAGCTTGGAGGGAGGCTGGAGGGTGACACTGGGCATAGGGGAAGGGATTCAGGATCCTGGAGGGGACCACTGCTCTGTGTTAGGGCTGCGAGTCTGAGAGGAGGGAAGGGCAGCAAGGAAGAAAGGCCAGTGAACTGGAAGTAGGAGAGTAGCCTAGGAGCCCCAGACGTGGTGCCAGGGAGGAAGAGTATATCTACATCTCCCCAGGATTCTTCATAGGCTCTTGGGTTTTGGCTCTGCATGCTCAGGGCAGGGGACACAGGACTCAGGAACAGAGTGCAAACAGGATAGTGGCAACAGCAGGCCTGGGAGGGAGAGCTGGAGGCTGGTCTTGTGCCTACCTGAGACAGATCCAGGTAATTTATACTCTGTCAGTTCTTCCAGTAAGGTTTTTTCCTCCTTATGTCTTGCCTGCACCTGTGTTCCCAGCTGATGATGGAGTCTGATGTCTGTGCAGGAGTGGCCTCTCTGTCGTCTGCTGTGGAGTAGGGAAGAGGAACCAGTCCGCTGCAGCATTTTCTGCTTGTTTTGACTTGAAAAGAACATTGAGATGAGCATTTAGAAACTATAGTTTCTATTTTAATTTTTCAAGTACTACTTCAATATTACTAGTTCCTATTTAATGATCTCAATTCTGTAATTATCAATACCAGAATATCCAATTTATATGTTTTAGTCTGCAATTCACAAGATTTGAAACTCAAATTGTGACCTTCAGAACACGCAGTGGGAACAGTGCAGGCTTCAGGCAGGCAGAGACTGAAAAACTGTTTTTTGCACCCAAACTACCCAGGGAGTTAAGATGTTCTGAGCAGGCAACCTGATTTTTCAAATTTTTTTTATGCTAGCTTCCATTGGAAGGATCTAAATTGTGATTTATCTTGCTTAAGACAAATTGTCTCCTTCAACTTGATTTTTTGATCTGATCTTGGGAATTTGAAACTGGAGTAAAATATCTGAATTAAACCCAAGTCAGTGCACAGGTGTGTTTCAGTCCCCAGCAATCACAGGTTCGTGGCCTCCATCGCCACTACTTTGTGTCTTTGCTGATAAAGGTGTGGTCACAGCTGGGTGCAGGCAGTGTTTGCAGTGGCATTTAAATAAATGTACTGTGGAGTTAATGAGGGCATTTGGTGTGTTCAGCTGGAGGAGACTGAGGGGAGACTTCATTGCAGTTCCAACTTCCTGGGCAGGGGCAGAGGAGGGGCAGGGACTGAGCTCTGCTCTGGGGGGACCAGGGACAGCAGCCAGGGAATGGCTGGAGCTGTGTCAGGGCAGGCTCAGGTTGGATCTCAGCCAAAGGTTCTTCCCCCAGAGGCTGGTTGGGCACTGCCCAGGCTCCCCAGGGCAGTGGGTACAGCCCCAAGGCTGCCAGAGCTCAGGGAGGGTTTGGCTGATCCTCTGGGGCACAGGGGGTGACTCTTGGGGATGGGCCTGGGCAGGGCTGAGGATTGGACTCAATGATCCTTGGGGGTCACTTCCAACTTGGTGTATTCTGTAATTTTGGTATAAATCCAGTGGGAGTGCCCAGGACATCCGTGTGTGAGGGTGTCTCAGGGCCGGCAGGGGGGGCCCCTACCCCGCTTGTTCCTGTGTCCCGTGGCCACTCCTGGCTCCGCTCTCCTACCCTGGTGAGGTGCTGCATCCTGCTGTTTGCTGACAGTGAGCTTGGTTTAATACAATACTCCTATTTATATTGCATTTACATTCTGTTAGCAGCAGGAGCTTGAATACCTTGTGAGCATCATGGAGCATCATGAGAAGTAGAGGGAAACTGGGAGAAGACCATCAGCCTCAGGTTTGCAGGAAGGGGCCCCCGCTTAGACAAGACTTGTCTGCTGAAAGTATTTCTGCACACATTCTGAGGGTGCAACGAGTTTTCTCTGTTTATTTTATTGGGTAAAACCAGCAGAGATCACTGAGGTGATCATAGAATCATGGATCTATGATCCTGAGTTGGAAGGGACCCACGAGGATCAGTGAGTCCAACTCCTGGCCCTGCACAGACACCCCAGCAATCCCAGCATGTGCCTGAGAGAAGAGAAGCAGTGATGCTGAGGTTTTCCTTGTCTTGCTTTACCTTCTTGTGAAGAAGTTTGCAGCTGCCGAAGGCTGAACTAGACACTGTTGCTGCTGACAGAGATGTGCAGGATGTTCCAATATTTAAACGGTGGCTACAAAGAAGATGGAAGCTCCCTTTTCTCGGGGAGTCATGCGGAAAAGACAAGGCACAATAGGTACAAGTTACTCGTGGGGAGATTCCAACTGGACACGAGGAAAAATTTTCAGAATGAAGACAATCAGCCATTGGAATAATCTCCCCCGGGAAGTGGCAGTTTTCCAACATTGGATATGTTTAAAATTTGGCTTGACAGGGTCCTGGGCCATCTTGTCCAGGCTGTATTTTTGCCAAGAGAGATTGGATCAGATGATCCATGAGGTCCCTTCTGACCTGGTGGTGTGTGATTCTGTAATCTCTTACCAAAGCTGTGTTGTGCTCTCTTGCAGGTGGATCACACAATAATAATGTACCTCCTCGGGCCTGATGGTGACTTTGTGGACTATTATGGCCAGAATAAGAGGAGCACTGAGATTTCAGCTTCTATTGCTGCACACATGAGAAAATACAGATCCTAAAACACAAGGTCTTCAAAGATTCCTGTGAACATCACCTGTGGGTTTGGCTGTGGTTGGACACTGGCATTAAAGCAGAAGCACACAAGTGTAACATCCTATCACAACACTTCCAAACAAGAAAGGCAATCCTGTTTCTGCAAATTACCATTTCCAAAGATCTCTGCAGAGCCTTCCCCGTGGATATTATTTGCAGCAAGATCTAGGCTACCAAGTGAAATTTGGGACTTCTCTGAAACATTGTTGGGAGCAAAAAATGGAAAGCACTTTTCATTTGGGAAGAATGTGTGTGCTGCTGGTAAAATTAACTGGTATCTCTTGCCAAGACACCAGCAAAGGACGGTCACTGCAGGAGGATTGCTTGGTGAAAAGCCATGGGGCCATGGCATTCTCAGAGGAGCTCTGCCCTCTGGTTTTTCTGTACTGTCTTGCCTTCTGGGAGAGGCAGTTGCACTATTAAAAGCAGGAGAGCCTTAAGAGTGCTCCTTTATTCAGGTTAAGAAGGTGAAGAGCATGGAAAGCACCGGCAGCTTCCATGCGTGAGACCAGCCCGGTAGTGTGCCTGATCTCTTCATCTGAATGCAGAAATGAAAGGGGTTTTTCTGATGATTTTTCCAGGTGAACACTGTTCACTTATAAGGAAAAGAGAAATGGGTTGCAAATAGGTTTTTCTTCTGGTGTAGATGACTGTGTGCACAGTTGCTCTGCTTGTGCTGAGCAGGGAAGTAGGAGGGTGGAGGGGGCTGTGTCCATGCAGAGGGCTGGCAATCAGATGCATTTTATGCAGTGCAGCATTTAAAAATAAAGATTTCTTTGTATAGGCAATATATGTTCTTCTTTCCTTAGTTAGATTTGACTAGGATATCATCAGAACTTTGTATGCCGGTCAAGCTTCATGTTCTTGCTGTGTTTTCCCTCTTTTTAGAAAGCAGCCTTTATTTCTAGTTGTGCACACCAGAAGCCTAAGGTGCTTTTTTAAGGCAGCTGAACCCCACAGAATGGCCCATAGGAGACAAACCAGAAGAGTTCTTGGTGTGAGTCCCAGAGTGTCTTAGACTGAACACAAGTGTTCCTGCAGGTAGCACTGGTGTTCTGAGTGTGGGAGAGAACATTCCTGTCCGAGGGAAGGTCTATGGAAAATTTCTGTCTTTCCAAAATTTTGAAAAGTAGTAAACTTGACCTGTTCCAGAGCAATTCTAAACCACAATTGAGGAGTGCAGGCCCACATCAACTGCCCTGTACTGTGGTGCCTCCTGAGAGTGTCTGGAATGTTGCTGTGATAGAGTATGTCTCACACGGAGTTCTTCTCGTAAAGGTCTCTCAAGGAAGGAAGATTCCCGAAGTTCCAAGATAGGATATTTTTTTCTTTTCCTCTCAAATACTACATAGTTTAAAGAAGGGTTTTTCTTTTAAAGCAAGATTATTTTTTTTTTATCAGTTTACAGTGGGAGTTTTGAAAAGTGTCCTGGTAGGCTTAACCTCAACAGCTGAAAAGGAAATTAGTTTTTATTTTTCCTCTTTGTGCTGGCTGGGTTGATTGCAGTAGGCGATAGGAGTGGTTCCAAAGGAAATTTCACACTTGAGTCTTCTATCAATAAGAAGGTGCGTCAAGTCCAATGTGTTATCAATGGTATTAGTGTCTGTGATAAGTGGTACCCTGGCAATAATGATTTTGTTTTCCTGGATGGGTTGCAAGTGTCAGCATTGTTTCAAAAAAGCCTTTCCTTGCTGTTTGTTTTTCCCCACAATCCTGGAGGTAACTAATTCTCAAAACTTCCCTTACAGAGCTGACTTTTGGCACCTCTTGGTCCTGCATTTCCATGTGCAGGTGCTTGTGCACCAGTTTGTTTTGAAACAAGACAGGCCATGGCTTGACCTGCTGCTGATAATCCTGTGGAAGCTGGGCTGGAGACCTCTGGAGCTCCACCAGGACAGAGTAGAGGGGCAAAATCCCCTCCCTTGACCTGCTAGCCATGCTTCCCTTGATGCAGCCCAGGGTATGGTTAGCTTTCTGGGCTCCCAGTGAACATTACTGGGAATGCTGAGCTTTCTGTCAACCAATGTGCATCCAATATTGATGTAGGAGACATGATGGGAGTGGGACTAAGCAATGGAGCAGCTGATCCAGGAGGACACTTTGTTTGCCTCTTTAAAGTCTGTTTGTGCTTCTCCTAATTATTCCCAAGCACTTAAGATAGCCTGTGGAGGAAAGATGGATTTCAATATTGTAATTTGACTCTTTAAGGAATGGAAGGACTCATAATACTTGTTTTTCAGCCATATCTGTCTTCCAAAAGTAGCAGGAAAGAGACTATTTCAAAGGTAAAAGTGCAGAGGGTTGATTGTGGGGCTAAGGAAGAGGGAGGATGTATTTATTTAAAAGCCATTTTATGTAACTGATCACTGAGTAGAGGAGTGGTTTGAGTTTGTAAGGTAGCCTGGTCCAGGCACAGGGCGTGGCCTGGGTCCCTGTCTCTTGTGGCAGCGTGACAATCTCCGTCAGCAGGAGGCACTGATGTGCCAGCATTGTCTTTGTGCCATGTGGGTGTTTCCCTCTTCCCACACCAGTGCCAAAACTCCTCACTGAACCCTCCCTTGGTGTTTGGGGGCTCTGACTACCCCTCTGTTTCCCAGAGTATGAGAAGCATGGCAGTTTCCTTGAGCCTTCCCCAAAATCACTGTGCTGCTGGTGGTTTGCATGGAACAGGGCACGTGCAGGCTCCACAGCAGGAGGATTTTAGAGGGAGGGGGTTTAGCTGGAAAGGAGACACTCATGCAAAAATGTCAGGAGAGGGCCTGTTGCTCATCACAATGATGTGCAGTGGGTTCTGATCAGTTGTTACTGGCAACAGGAAAGAAATAGTGGAAACTGACTGTAGTTCCTGAAGGAACTTAGTGCCATGGTCTAGTAACCGCAGCAGCAGTGGATCAAGGGTTGGACCTGATGATATCAGAGATCTTTTCCAACCCAGCTGATTCTATGATTCTATGATTGCTGGATAATGGTAAATTGCTACTAAACAGCTACCGCTCACCCCATGTCTGTGCAACAAGTGCTGGCTCTGTAATGAAGTCGGTCCTACTGCAAGATGCTCCTTTTTCTGCTGCGTGACTCCACGTGACCCCTCCCATGCATTTTCACATACATTGGGTACTTGATCTCTTTCATGAGTGACACCTTCAGGTCATTTATTCAACCCCTTGTGAGTTGTTGGTGTTTGTGGAGTCTTCAGGGCCAAGTCTCTGCCCCACCTTTTACCGTCCCGTGGCTCTGCTCTGCACAGCAGCCTTTGTCTGCCCTTCTCAAGGTCTCTGCTGTCACAGCAGGCTTGTATTTCAAATATTGCAGCAGTGTGTTAATGCCAAATACCTTATTCTGCACAGAGTACAGTCTGTGTAAAACCAGGATTGTATGAGGCAATGGTAAGTAAAAATAACATAAATTAGCCAGAAACACCTACTCAGAAGAAAGAATTGGTGTTACAGCTGAGCCAAGTTAAAGCAGGATTTGGACAAGGGGTGCCTCTTTCCCAAGGCTTTGCAAACTCCGCTCATGGGCTGCAGCCTGGGAAGGGTCACCCCATCTACACTGATTTCCCTAAAGCTCATTTGCAGCTGACTCAGCTACAGAGACAAATGCAGGGTTCCTGTCTTCTCCCAAATGTTTTAACAGAAGTATCATGTCCTTTATCTTGTTTTTCTGTGCCCTGAGAGGCAGAGCCAGCTGACCTAGGAAGACTGGGGTTGTGTGGGAAGGGCCCAGAGAAACGTAGGATGGAGGGATGTGTCCCTTGCCTCCCAAAAGGGTGTCCTGCTCCCTTCTGCCTCTCACATTGACTGTGCCAATCACTGTTCCCTTGGCCTTTCCCAGGAGGGAAGCTTTCTTTGGTAGTGAGGCGGGTTTTTTGTTGTGTTTGTTTGTGGGGTTTTGGCTTTTTTGTTGTTGTTTGGTATTTGGTTTCTTATTTGTTTGGAGTTTTGTTTGTTAATTAAAAACAATAAAAATGTTGTTTAGGCAACTGTTAGGATTTCACTACCCTGCCTTGCTGACAGCAGGGAGCACAGGTCTGTTCCCTGCATGTTTAGGAGGCCCAAGGACTGTGCCAGGTGATCAGTGGGAGGAGGCAGAGCTGGTTGCGGGTGACAGCAAATGTGCTGTGGGTACTTGGAGATGCTTTGTCAGTGGATGTTCAGTGTTTCTCCAGTCCAGTATTAGAAATGGATCAAACTCCCTCTGTAGGTGTTGTACCCAAACTCCTGTAGCCCTGAGCACAGTGCCCGGCCCACAGGGAGGGAGCTCAGCTTTTGCTGGGGCAGGTTTGTGATGGGGCTGTGCTGGTCACTGGGCTGGAGCTGGGTGATGCTGGGCTCCCTAAGTGGGTCTCCCCTCTGGAAACTACTGGAGGACAAGTTTCACTTGGGAACCAAATTTGTTGGAGCCTGGTGCTGTGCAAGGTGAACCTGTGCTACCTTGGGCAAATGGGAGCCCCTGAGTACCCATGACAGAGGGAGGACAGAGCACAGTCCTGGCTGGGGCCAATCCACAGAGCTCTGCTGTGTGTGCCCAAGGCATACCCGGCCCCAGGATACATGTCCTGGAAAATACCATTTCCTCTGAGTGGCTGAGATCCATAACACTGGTGCCATCCCAGGCTGGGGGCTAGTGACAAGATGTCTGAGGAATGAGGAACAGCTTCATTTGTCTACCCAAGGAAGACAACGCAGTCCTCATGCCATGGAGGAGCTCAACTAATGAGTGACACTTAAGCCACCTGGATGAAGCTGGCTGTTTTAGGAATTTTCTCAGCACCAGCATGGGCAGAGCCAGGGACTGAAGAGGTACAGACTGTGGCTTTAAACATCTGCAAAGCCCTGTATTACATTTGCAGCTCAGATCCTAGAATAACACAGATATGAAGGACCCTTGGGAGGTTTGTAGTCCAACCTCCTGCTCAAAGTAGGGGCAGCTGCAAGGTCAGACCAGGATGCTTAAGGTTTTAAACAGCTAGGGCATGAAAACCTTCAAGGATAGAGGCTACACAACCTCTCTAGATGGGTAAAAAAATGTTTCCTGCTAAAGCAAGTATTTTTCTTTAAATCCAGTTTGAACTTCTCATTTCAATCAGCATTTTAACTTCAGGGTGAAGAGACTGATTCCATCTTCTTGACAGCCTTCTCATGGGTATTGGAAGGTTGTTGTTAGATCCTCCTGAAGCCTTGTCCTTCCCAGTCTGGGCAAGCCCTCTTCCCTTGTCCTCTCTTTGTGTTGTATGTGATGGCCAGCTCAAGGTCCCTGACTGTCTTGACCTCAGATTCTCAAACTGTTCCCGGCCCAGTCCCAGCATGTGGGTTTTTTTTTAAGGATGTTTTCCTTACTGGGGGTCACACTGCACTGCCCGGCAGGGGTTGTGGCCTCGAGGGAGAGGAGAGGAGGAACTTTGGAGTGCACAGAGGTTTGCCAGTCCAGTTTAGGGGAGAGGGAGGGGGTCGGGCAGGCCGTGGGGTCCCTGGACCGGCGGGAGGGTGGGCGGGGCAGTCCTGTTTGGAGTGTGTGAGGGAAGATCTGTGGTAACACGGTGAGGGGGAGGGTAAGGTCAGGATAGGTATTGGATTCTTTCAGGGGGTTGGGGGGTTTAGGCTGGGCTGGGGCTGTGGGAGGTACCCGAGCCCTGGGTGGGTGCAGGGACCCCTTATCTGTGTGCCCACCCTACCCGGGGGTGCCTTTGGGATCATTCTCTGTTCCGGCATTGTTGCAATGAGGGCAGAATATGCTGAGCTTGGCTTGCTTGTGGCTACTGCCCAGGAACTGTTTGTTTTGGAACTATAGCATCCTGAAAAGGGTGCTTAGGGCAAGGGAATATCCCTGGGAATATCTTTGGGTTTGAGTGTAGGTGACTGGGGGAAAAGTAGGGAGTGAAAGGCTTGCCCTAATCGTTTTAGCAGGGGAGAAGCTATGAGGTTGCAAGCTATGCTGGCGATGGTACATGCCTTCGGCAGGGTCTCCTATGCCGAACAGATCAAAACTGAAGGGTCAGATAAAATGTGTCCATGGGCAGGATGGACTCACAAGCCTTCTGGCAGTCATTCTAGGACAAGGACAACTCTAACTCCAAACCCGGGCAGATGGAGCTCGCTTAGCCCTGTAAGACCATCCACCTAAGAGAAGGTCACTCTAATTAAACCTACGTCCTGAGGACCTCGCTGTCACCATCCAAGCTCGCTTGGCCCTGCCAGGTGAACCTTAGGATTAAAGGGTGGGCCCAGTTCTGCGCATGCTGCGTCTCACCTAAAAAATCCATTGCGCAGGTTCGATGGATTTGCCAAATCTTCGTTCACCAAGCCTAGCCATGATAATGATGATGATTTCTTTACTGGGTGCAGGACTTTGCGTTAGTCTTTGTTGAACTTCATAAGATTCCTGTCAGCACATCCCTCCAGCCTGCCTGGATCCCTCTGGATGGCAGCTCTGATCCAGAGGTATTGGCTGTCCCTCCCCATGTTGCCCTCTGCAAAGCAAGATAAACCAGTGTGGTGTTTCCTCTGCCAGGTGACTGACAAAGGGGCTGCCCCAAGCACATGACCTATCAACAACTGTTCTCTCCTACTGCCAGCCAGGTTCTTCACCCATCTAGTTGCCCACCCAGCCAGGCCATGAACTCCTCTCTTGGACCCAACAGTGTTGTGGTAGGTGGTTCTGGAAGCTGAGGTTGGTCAGTGTCCACTGTTCTCTCTACAGCTGCGGATCTGGTCATTCCATCACAAAAGGTAATTGGGATGGGCAGGTATGATTTGCTTCATGATAAATGGACACTGACTGTTCCCAGACACCTCTTTTATGTCCCAGAGATGTACTCCAAACACATTTCTGGGTGCATTTTTTCCCTCTTCACTATTTTTTGTCTGCATCTAAAGAAGAAACCGCTCAGATAAGCAAGCTGATGTCTTCTGAGAGGATGTGGGAGGCAGGTTGGGCCTTGGTCCACAGTCATCTGGGCAAAATCCAAATCAGGTTTTATTTTTCCATACTCTGTCACATGTATACTCCCAGTGTGAAAATACTCTCTGTGCCTGCAGGGATAGCCAAAAGGGCTCAGCCCAAATCCGGTTTTGATCATAAGGAGATTACAGGAATGTATCTGCTCCATGAGTAGCTGCCGAGCTCCCTTGTGCAGGTGGGTGCAGCAGAGGCTGTGGCTCCCTGGCCTGGTCCAGTCTGGGCCAGGTCCTCAGTGTTCATGCCAAAGGAACTTGTTTTTGCCCAGGAGCTGTGGAGCAGCTCTGCTCTCTGTACTGAGCTGGAGCTGTTCCCCAGCATGAGGCTTTTGGAGCAGGGCTTTTTGGAGCTCCAGCCTTGTGCTGGGGCAGTGAGGGTTGCCCTGGTCATGGGTGCTCACACAGGGCTTTGTGCAGTCCCTGGGGTCTGTCCCCAGCCAGAGCATCCTGCTCTGTGCCCTGGAGGGACTGTCCAGGACAATTTCAGGGCAGGTATTTCCCACAGCACTAGATTTACCTGCTGCCTCCAAGCAAGCTCCCATTCCTGTTGGTGCCCGCTGGGCCCCTCTGCTTCCAGGGCTTGGTGGGTCACCACAGGGTCTTGCTGGCCTGGTCCTGTGGGTGCTCCTGGGTTGCTGGCCCAGCTGTCACCAGCCATGCTCCTCTTGGCACAGATTTGTACCAGCACCTTCTTTGAGACAAAAACAATCTCAGGAGCACTTCCAAGCCACTCCAAAGCACAAAACAGCCAGCCTGACTCAGGGGCAAGCTGTAGTGGCAGTGAGAGAGGGCAGGGAAGAGGGCTGCAGTGCTCAGGACTGCTCTGCTGTGCCCGTTGCAAGGGCTCATGGATTGGAAGCTGCTTTTGTGTCTTAGGTCCCTGTTCCTGGATATTGGGGTTACAAGGAGGCAGCAGGGGGGTTTCTGCTGGCGCAGCTGCCTTAAGCACAGGCCAGAGATGATTTTGCAGAGGGCACCAAAACACCTGGCATTAGGCCAAGGGATGGGACAGACCTGGGGGCAACTGTGGGGTTGCCTGGAAGACCGAGGTGTGCACTTGAGCTGACACCTGGCCATGTGGCTGCCGCTCTGCTCGTGTTCCTCCACGGCGGCTGCCACAGGCTCTGCAACCTTCCAAGCTCTTCCCAGCCCTGTTGCTTTTCCCTGACCCCCTCCCCTGGAGTGAGCAGTGCTGTGCTGCTCACACGGGGGTTCAGCTGATGCAGACTCAGGGTTCAGGTCAGCTACTGTTGTGGGAGTTCTTCAGAAACTGCAACCGTGGCACTGAGCTTCAGTGACAAAGTTTTCTGGCCATTGCAGGAAGCTGAAACTCAGCATCCTCCTGCAGCCACTCAGAGCCACTTTGTCCTTGCTGCTTGCTCACAGCCTGAGGAAGAGAGCAAGTCTTGCCCATCCCCAGCCTGGGCCAAGGCCATGTATAGTTGGAGATATTGTTGCTCTTTCTTCCTTTCTCAGTGCCTTTGCAGATATCTACATTTTGTGAGCCTTTTCTCACTTGATAAGACTTGCATGGTCCCAGCACTGACCCTGCATTCCAAAGATGTGCTCCCATCGGGCCCTAGCCAGGATCTGGGATGAGTGAGGGGTCTCACATGCTCTCTGGTGAACTAATGGATGGAACTGGAGTCTGAGCATTGAGTTGGGCTCTCCAGCACCTGGCTGCAAATCAGGTTGTGTTTCAGTCAGGTAAAAGAAGTAATGTACGGACTTCTGAGGAGTCAAAAGAGCTGGGAACAGCCTGCCTTTATGCACTGAAGTTGCTAGTTACAGCCAAGGCTTTCCAGTCCCTGCTTCTGGACTAGCTGTCTCTCCAGGACACTGTGCTGGGGCTGCTTAGGAGCTCCCCAGCCTTGGGGCAGTAAGTCTATACTGAGTGAAGCACATATTCTGGTCTGTGCTACAGGGGGAATGGCCACAGTCCTTGCTGTTAGACGTGAACTCATAAGCAGGTCAGTTTTACTGAATTGCCCTTAAGAGCCAATCTGGTGGCCTAAAAGGAAAGGCAAAAAGCTGACTATTTGTCTGCTGGAAAAGAATTCAAAAGGTTTGGGTTGGTTCAAATGGAAACTGATTTTTTTGAAGGAAACTGTGCTGGTAGTAGAGTGCCTAGCCCCTGAATTCCAGCAGCTCTACATCAGTTGTATATGCTGCTGGGAGTATGAAGGTCTGTGCTGGGGAGACCTGGGCAGGAATGATTGCATTCATTCCTCTGTGCAAGAGCCAGCTCATTCCATGTTTTAAGCTGTGTATTACTAGTTTAATAAAGCAGGTTCCTTCAGCATGCCAGGGAACTTAACTCAGCTGCAGCTTACAAAACCTCCTTGTTCTCCCAAAGTTCTTTGTGCAAAAATAGATAGACACCAACCAGTAAATCCACCTTTAATTTGTGGGGGTATATTGAGCCATGAGTGCCCTTTTCTGAATGCAGGGCAGCATTAAAAGCTCCCTGGCAGCACTGGGATGAGAGAACCTTGCAAGGCAATGTGGCTCATGGTGACAGCACCCTCATGACCTTCACCTCAGGACAGCTCTGTGTCTGCAATGATGTTGGCAGCACAGAGCAACAGATGTACCTGCAGCTGCTGTTCCCCGGGCTGTTTGTGAGTAGATGTTCACCTACACAAGTGCCCTGGGCCTTTCTGCACTGCCCTAGGAGGGCTTTGGCCACAAAGAAAGGTGATTCGCTGTCCTCTGCCCGTGAGAAGCTGAAGCAGGGTGGTGTTGGCCTGGGACTCACCTAACTTTTCCTAGGACATCATTTCTTGCCCACCTGAACCCCAAGCTTGTAGCAGTCCTGGCTGGGGTAGGATGGTGCTAAGGGCCAGTCTTGTACCCTGTTGTGAGCAGCAGCCCCCTTATCCCAACCCCAAATGCAGTATACCTGTTCATGGGAGCAATCTGCTGGCACTGCCTCTGGCTGTGTGGGTGGGGAGAGAGGCAGTGGCCCTGGGCACCAGTAGCACTGAGTTCAGATGAGCAGGACTCCAGGGCTTTGAGCTAAGGAAGGAAATCCATGCACTCAGCAAGTAAAACAAAAAGACTGCTTTTCCCTATCAAGCTCTTGTGAGGCAAAGAAATAAGTATGTTTTGCTTTTATAAGAAAATGTTGAAATGGCTGTTGTCCAGTCTGTGTAATTCCTTGGCTCCCATGTCCTCTGAAATGGCCTGTATGTGCTTAGACACTTTGTCATGGTCAGAGTGGAGCCCTCACACTGAAACTGTGGAGCTTGAGGGGTAATTTGCTGGGATTTGTTCTTTCATTTTCCATAATAACTGGGAGCATGTTGCAGTAACCAACCCCCTGGGTAGGCACTGGTGTAGGTCCTCCAGCAAGCTGTGGTCCCTGCAACCCTTTCTGGGGCTTCCCACCAGTTGCTGTGACAGAAGCAGCAGATGCCCCACTGCCAACTATGACTCCTGGGTTCAGGCTCAGCCAGCTGATGGGCCCCTTGCCTGGCCAGATCCTGCTGGCTGCAGGGCAGAGAGGACCTGGCACCATCCTCTCTCCCACCCCATGCATGGGAAGCTGTTCTGTGGTGTCCACTTGACTCAGGGGTGTGAAACCCCTACTCCCTGCCCCTGAATCCAGGTCTGTGAAGTGAGGCACAGAGCCACTCATCAGCCTGGGAGGTGTCCCTGGAAAAGAGGGGCAAGCCCGGGGCATGTGGGGACACCGTGGGGTCTGTGGGGAAGAACTGGGTGATCAGCAGGGGATTTGTTCCCCATTTGTTCCCTATTTGTTCCTCAGGTTGGTGCTCTGGGTTCAATGATCTTAGGGACCAAATCAGAGAGAAGGTCTTTGGAGGGAGATCAGCATTGCCCAGTCTGGTACTGGCACTTTTTTATGGTTTTGGGTCCACATTGAAAAGACCTAAGCCTGCTCTCACAGTACATGCGCCCACTTCAGCTCCCTATAGTACATGTTCTCCAAGCCCCAGGCCCAGAAATCATGGATGTATTTTGCTAAATTTTTCATGAAAACTTCCATTGGAAGCATCTGGCAGGAACAAGAACAGTCCAGGCATTTGATATCCCAAAAAGCTGAAAGGAATTGAAACCAGAAGCTGGTGAACATTAGGAAGAATGCAGTAAGGAACACCATTCCTTAACTTTAGTTAAATCATGATTTAACTTTAGTTTGATGCATGTTATCTGTATACTTCATTCCAATTGGCTTTAGTACCAGAGACTTTTGAAAGAGCAGCTGTAAAGCAGAACTGTAGTGCAGAAGGGCTGTGACACTCACCTCAGGCTTTCTTGTGTTTCTCTCTAGATAATTTATATTTCTGAGAAAACCCCAGGAGATTTAACTACAAGCTCTTTAATTAGACCTTTACCTGGAGTAATTTTCAGTGACAAGTAAGACCAGGTTGATTTTGAAAAGGTCTACACATCCCTGCTGTGCTGTGTACACTGAGCTGCCCACACTGGGCTGTGCCCGCAGGAGTGGAGGAACAGTGCTGGCACAAAGCTGGTCCCACCACAGCCGTCACCTCTGTGCTATTCCAGCTTCCAGCAGCAACAGAGCCTCCTGAGAGTCCCTGCACTAGATCCAGGCTCATGAGAAGATTCAACACTCCTCCTCACCCACTGATCTCTCCCTTTGCATCAGCATTTCTTGCCTTAGTTTGTTTTTTTAGTGCATTTTGTTCTCATTTGAAAGGATATGTTAAAGGGGGCCCTTGCTCTCAACATGGGTGTGCAGCTGAGTCCTCACTCTGGGCCACAGGCACCTGAATCGAGCTGTGGTGAACCACAGTGACCTGGGCTCACAGTAGCAAGCCCTGTGCTCGTCTTGTTTTGGGTTTTCCTGAGGGCGAGCAGGATCCTGCACAGGTGCAGAGATGTCACTTGTGTGTGGCCTGTTGTAGCTCATGGCTTTGTGGGTAGGAGACTAATCTTGTATGGTCCTGGGGTCTAGGTGAAACACTTGAGATGTTTTACAGCTCTGGGAGTGCAATAAGAAGTATCTTCATGAACAAGACCAAGTACCAGACATTATACTGGGAGCACAGTGTCCACCAGCTGAGCCCCGGAGCCTCCAGGCTGCAGCCAGGTTTCCTTCTGCTGCCCCTACTTCTGACACTGACTCTTAACGTCTGTCTCCACTTCTGGGGAGGTGAGAGACATCAGTTGAAAATCCCAAGGCTAAGAAAAGGTTTGATTTCGGATCTCCTGTTTCCTGGCTGCTGGTCCTATGGGAGTGACTGGAGCCAGCCCAGTCACTCCAAAGTGTGGAAGTGTGGCCCATCCCCACTTCGGTGCTTCACAAAGTCACTCAGCTCAGGCTAAGCAGATCCCCCGTTTTTTAGAAGAGTTTGTGATTTGTCTCTCTGGGGTGCTTAACAATCCCCTGCACAGCACAAGTGGCTTCATGTCAAGCCCTTGGGAATTGGATGTCCTCCTGAAATCCTGTACTCAGAAGCTGGAACCCAAGTGTCACAGCCTGCTTTGAGTCTGATCCAGCCTCTTCCCTGTAGAAGAGACAAATCATTCCTTTATGATCTCCCCTGCAGAGTGGGAAGACCAGCTACCTTACCAGAGGGAAATACAGAGTTTCTAAAGTAGTTGCTCTCTGGAAAACTCCAGACACACAGAATAACAACAGTAATCTTTCTTCAGCTTGCTGAAATTTTGGAACTTTCTTGATTGGCTTGAAACACCGGCAGTGTCCCACTCATTCAATTCCTACTGTCATTTATAAGGGAGACTTAAGTTTTATATCTATCATGGGACTTTCTGATTTTCAGTTGCACAAAGCTGTCATCCTAAATCATACAGCTTGTCAATCATTCAGGGGCTCTGAAGCACAGGTAAGTCCAGACATAGAAAGGTTTGTACACTTATTTCTTGAGATGGGAAAATCTAATGCATGTTCTTAACACCAAAGAAAAAAAGCTCCAAAATTGAGATGTGCAGATTCACCTGCGCTCCCAAAGTCTCCTGACATCCCTGCTTTGCGGTGTGACAGGCACAGTTTTGTATCTCAGCCCTTGCTCCAGGCTACCTTCTGTTAAGATTTTACAGCAACTATTATCTTGACAGATGTTTTCATATCATGATGGGGAACAGCATGAAATCAGAGTGTGATTGTTGTAATGCAAAGTGGGGCCTTTCCAACAGCAGGCATGGAATAGCAATGCTGTGGTAATGCTGTGGTAGCTGGTTGTGTAGTTCATGGATCAGAATTAGAGATCTGAAAGTAATTAATGTGTATTTTTTTCAGCTACTAACCCATGCTAGGCTGAGGAGAACATGAAATGATACTGCAGCTTGTGGATATACTGGATGGCCCTGAGTTAGAGATCTGAGGCAGATCGGGATGTTGTTGGTGCAGGGCTCGGCACATGCCTGTGACGAGCTGGCAGCAGGAGCTCCCCGTGGAGCCCCTTACTCCCCTTACTGAGTGCCAGCTGTTTTCCTGCACTCTGCTCCCACCTGGGCACCTGAACCAGCCAGGGA
Organism: Corapipo altera; assembly: GCF_003945725.1. NCBI lineage: Eukaryota > Metazoa > Chordata > Aves > Passeriformes > Pipridae > Corapipo > Corapipo altera. Next base: position 1,162,641 of record NW_020884993.1, read on the forward strand.
AAACTGGGAGAGTGGCTCTCATTGCCTGTGGGTGCTCTTTGCTTTCACAGCTGGGTGTGGGAAGTTGGCACACCAGCGTGTGCTCAGGTGGCCAAGAAGGCCAGTGACATCCAGACTTGTACCGGCCATGGTGTGGCAGCAGGACCAGGGCAGTGTCTGTTCCTGTGCTGGGCACTGCTGAGGCATCTCGAATCTTGTGTCCAGTTCTGGGCCCCTCACGACAAGAAAGATATTGAGGGGCTGGAATGTGTCCAGAGAAAGGAATAGAGCTGGGGAAGAGTCTAGAGCACAAATAACACCTGAGGGAGCTGGGGGGGGCTCAGCCTGGAGACAAGGAGGTTCAGGGGGGGCTTCCAGGAGCACAGGAGGGGGGAGCTGGAGGGGGTTGGGCTCTGCTGCCTGGGCTTAAGTTGCACCAGGGGAGGTTCAGGTTGGGCATCAGGAGGAATTTCTTCCTGGAAAGGGTGGTCAGGCATTGGAAGGGGCTGCCCAGGGAGGTGGTGGAGTCCCCACTCCTGGACGTGTCCAAGGAAGGCCTGGCCATGGCACCCAGTGCTCTGGGCTGGGGGCCAAGGTGGGCATCGGGCACAGGTTGGACTCAATGGTCTTGGAGGTCTTTTCCAACCTTAATGATTCTGTGGGTGGGGTCCAGCCCACTTGCTTTGGGCATGCCTGGGAGCAGGAAATGCCCTGTCTTAATCACACTGGCAATTCAGTATCAGGAAAAAGTCCCAAACTGCTTATTGGTCTGGTATGTCTCAGTTTTTGCTCTCAGTACATTCACTGTGCTGACTTCAAAGGGCTGATCACAAGGGATGAGGGCTAAAAAAAGCTTTTCCCTCATCCTCCAGGCTTAGGGGGATTCTAGGAATTCATAGTTCATGAGATATGTGACTGTCGTGTCCATTTTTAGTGACCTTAAATGAAATTACGGGCAACATGGAACATGTTTTTCAAAACGCTGGTGACTGACTCTGCTGCAAGCCCACAAGGTTAGTTCTTGTTGGGCAAACACAAGCAGGGTCAGCCACTGTGGCCTAAAGACAAGGTGACGTCCCCTGTGCTGCAGCAGCAGCTGCAGGTGTCCCAGGGTGCTCCAGCTCGGAGTGGTGCTTTGGGAGGTGGCAGGAGCTATTTGGAGTGGGCTTCTGGCTTCACACAAGTCCTGTAGGCTTCATTCTGCTGAGGGAAAGCTGGTGCTGCAGCCTTGGATGAGCATCCATGCAGAACAGAGAGAAAATAGGGCTTACTGAGCAGTGACAGAAGATGACCAGAACAGAGATCCTTCCTCTCCTGCACCAGGAGCTCACTCTATCTGTGCGTGAAGGCTCCCACTGCTCCTGCCAATCATTGCCCGGCTGCTCTGTACCAACCAAACTATGTTTGGGACTGGGAGACCTCCCTTCAAAGCCCACTCTGACCCCAGGGAACTCATACCCGCTTTTCAAGAGTTTTTGAGTCAACTTTGCTGGTTTTGCAAAAGTCAGTGAAGACTTGATCTCACTGGAAATGTGCACCTGGGATGACAGATTTTTAGGCCAGGAAGGCAGTACCCCAGCAGCAGCCTGGCTGTGCTGCCCTGAGATGGGAGAGCTCAGCTCCAAGTCCTGCCTATCCCCCTGCCTCTCCTGCAGAGTTGGGGAATTTTGCTGCAGTTGTATTTTTTTCCATGCTAATTCCCACTGTTTTCCTATGCTTTTCAGGGCACACACGTTGGCTGAAGTGGATTCAAGGGTGTTTTGGCAGTGTGGTCTGAGAAGCCTGTGGCACAGCCCTGGTCTGAGAAAGGAAGAGGAATGACTGAGTCTATGGCCAGGCCTTACTGCCTGAGCTGCCCACGTCAGAGATGCAGAGTTGCAGTGTGTCCTTGCTCAGCCTGTTTCTCCTAGCACAGCTCTGCCTTCCCCAGGCACAGCCAAGCTTGCAGCCCCAGGGGTTCAGGTGAAAGTGCTGCTCTGGGTCACTAGTGCTCAGGACTGAGCAGAGCTGTTACTGTCCTAGTGGGCTGGCAAAGGGGGTAGTGCCCAGTGGTTTTGTGGCTACTGTTTACCCTTACCAATATCCTTCTCACATGGGAATTGCAATCATCCATGTCTAAGAACCTTCTTAGAATGATGTGATGAGGCTTCTGCAGCTCTTTTTGGCAGCAAGGGCAGTGAACATCCTGAGCAGCCAAAATTGTATTTGGAGCTACGTTTCTGTACCATATTCAAGGTTTGGCATTCATGAAGTGTCCATCTCTGGCTAGATTTGGGTGTTCTTTCTGATTAGGCTCTATTTTGCCATGGTTTATCACATCACATTTCAGTCATGGCCTCTCATCCCATCCCCCCTGACCCATGCAGTGATGGGAAGCCACAAGAGTTACCATAACTGATCTTAACAGCTTTTTTCCTTTCCATGGCCTTGGTCTCCACCCCACACAGGGCTGCTTTGGGTTCCCTCACCACTGTGCAGCTCTGCCCAAGCATCCTGTGAGCAGGAGCAGGGAGGCAGGTCCCTTCTGCACTATTATTTCTTTGACATGTGGGTGAGAGTGGAAGGAAGTGCTGGCCATGGTCATAGCTGGCAGGAGAGCATGTGACCGGGAGAGGAAATTCTCACAAGAAAAAAATCTGCAAACCACAGATAGGTCCCAGAGTTACCAAAGTTGGAAAAGGAGCAGCTCCTTTTCTTACACACTGTATATGGCAGAAAATGAACACGAATTGTGAGCAGGCAGGAGTATCAATCCCTTCCTTCCAAATATAGGGAAGGGGCTGAACCAAGAGGACCAAGCTGAGCCTATAAAAGCAGTCGGGGAGAAAGCCCTTGGTGGCTCCCGATGTCCTGGCCAAGCTCATGGCCATTCTGTGACTGACCTGCAGAGTGGCAGAGGGCTCCTGCCACAGGTCCTGTTCCCTGTGCTTGGAGCTTCGCAAGTTTGTAGCGCTGCAGTGGGAATTCTGCTGTGGATTCCCTGCTGGGCCATTTCTTGGGCAGGGAAGGGGCGGGTCTCTGGTGAACTGTGCTGGCCCTCAGCAGGTGCAGTGGCTTGCAGTAAGTGAGGGGTGTCAGGCCTTAGGAGAGGCTGTAGCTTTGGTGAAGTCTGACCTTCCACTCTTTCTCTTGCAGAGATCTGAGATGTCAACCTGTTCCTTCCTGCTTTCTGTTGACTGATTGTTAAGGTGAGAATTTAAGGCATGAAAACTAATATCTTGCCCAGGCTGGCATGAGCTGATTTTTCCCTTGCACTCACTGTGGACAGGTCCCTGTTCTTCCTCCTGCATGAGCTGCTCGTGTCCATTCCTGCCTGCTGTGGCTGGCCACCAGAGGACTAGGACAGGCTTCATGTTGATAGGGAGTGGGGGAAGTCATAATGAAAAGCCAGGAAAAAGACAGTCTTCAGGGCTTCACTTTTTCTAAGGACTGTGTTAATCCTTTAGAGATCCCTCCCCTTTGCCACACTTCCACTGGGAGCCATCCTGCTCCCTTGGGCATGGATCTCCTTTCCCTGGGGCCATAAAGGGTGGCAGCTCCTTTTCACTAGGTTTGTACATTCCAGCTTTGAAAGGCAAATATCTCCCTGAAGACCTGCAGCTGGTGAGGGCTGGGAGGGGTGAGCTCAGAGCAGACAGCTGGAAAGGGCTGTGGATGTTCAGCTTCACTCTGCTCTAACGACTGCCCAGGGCACCAGCACAGGGTGTGTCTTTCAGCTCCAGCCATGAGCAGAGACGCTGCCATGGAGGTTTTTGGTGAGGCTGCACCGTACCTGCGCAAGTCAGAGAAGGAGAGAATAGAAGCCCAGAACCAGCCATTTGATGCCAAGACCTACTGCTTTGTGGCTGACCCTGAGGTGGAGTACACCAAAGGGAAGATCAAGGCTGCACAGGATGGGAAGATAACTGTGGAGACAGAGGATGGCAGAGTAAGTGCATTTCTGCTGGTCCTGCTGAGGGACCCAGGGCATCGCTGGGGAGGGCAAGGAACAGGGGAAGCACCAGAGTAGCTCAGGCAGGAAATCTGTCCTGCTCTGCCCTCCAACTGGGACCGGCACAGCCTCCAAAGGAAAGCATAGCTCTGAATGCTGGGATACAGTTATTCATTGGATAATTATTTTTAGTTTAGGGGGACCCCTGGTGGTCTAGTGGTTAGGATGCAGCACTCTCACCACTGAGGCCCAGGTTCAATTCCCAGTCAGGGAAACTCCCCCGGGGCAGATGGAGTTTGTCAGCCCTGTAAGGCCATCCATCTAAGAGAAGGTCACTCTAAACAAACCTACATCCTGAGGACCTCACTGCCACTGTCCAAGCTTGCTCAGCCGCGGCAGATGAACCTTAGGATTAAAGGGTGCGCTCAGCTCAGCGCACACTGTGTCTCACCTAAAAAAAATCCACTGCACAGGCTCGAAGGGTAAAGACCTTTCCCAAATCTTCGTTTGTGAAGACTGGCCATACTATTCTTAGTTTGGGCTTTAAAGAGCAGACAATGCTCTAAACCAGGTTAGGTCATTGCCTTACCAGTCTTGGCATTCCTCAACCACTGCTTTTAACACTTTTTCAGTTAACACTGTCATATCCACTGATAAATTCTTTCCTTTACTGGTAGCAGAGCAGACAGATAATCTGAAAGTCCCCTTTGAATGTGATATTGTCAGTGTCACTGGCTGCAGTTACTCTTCCAAAAACACTGACATGTCGTAGCAGCTCAAGTCCTGACAACTTTTGTAACAATAATAGCAGAGGCTCAAAGAACCACCTCGACCAACATCTTGGCAGTAAATGCTACAAGAGTTTTAGAAAACAAGTAAAGGGTAAGCAGTGATCCACAGCAGTCTCAGGGAAGTGACTGAGGCTGCACCAGGCTGAGATGCATAAGGTCCTGCTTTCCTAAGGCCTGACTATTTTATGTCCATTTGGACTTTTTGCCCCTGTAGTGGCCTGTGGGAAAGATTTTCACACTTTTAAAATTGGATTAAGTGTAAAGTCCTTCCTTTTCTCTGCTATATGCAGCATTATTTTTTCTTTCGCAAGGAGTAGAAGAGAATAATTGTTCCTTGCTATGGCTATGGTTCTCCCTGCTGTTCCGGACTTTGCAAACTTTGAAAGTGTCTCCTTTTCACCCCCAAACTCTCAGGTTGTACTCTTCTCGTAGAAAAACCATTTCATATGTGTGACCATCTTTGTTTCTCTTCTCTGGAGCATTTCTAGTACAATTCTATCCCTTCTAAGAGGTGTGATCAGTAATGAAGGTGTGGATGAACTGATGGACACTTCCTACATAACACTCCCTTCTCTTCTCCCTTTCTTTTCTAACTGTTCCTAATATTTTAGAGCTTCCTGCCCTCTCCTGAGCACTGAGCTGCCATTGTCTTAGTAGTGACTCCCAGGTATGTGCTGTGAGGAGCAGTTAATGCACGATCTCTTGTTCTACATGGAGACTTCCTGCAAGTCCTAATTGCTCAGGTGTTTGAGTGCTTTAAAAAGGTATTTAGGGATACATATCACAAAGCTGCTTTTGAAAACTGTGCCTATAATTCTTGCTTTCTCAAAGGAGCCCAGGACCATTCCACTAGTCAGGACTTGAGGTAAGAAATAGTGTTCAGTCTTTCTGAATCAAATATGATTCCACACTATTTCCTCCTTGCCTTGGACTAGTCAGCTTGGACCAGTCCATGGGAGCAACAATTTCAGCAGTGGATAAAAGCAGTGGGATAAGTCAGCTGAATAAATTACAGCAGGATTTTCAAGCTCTTTCATGGTTCATAGTGGCTGAGATGAGCTGCTACCAGCTGTGAACATCTGCTTTCCTGTACATCTTCTGCCTCCCCCCCCCATCTCCACAGGCCCTGGCTGTGTGAGGGGGGTAGTCACCCACAGTGTGAGCCCAGCAGATGGTGCTGTTTGGAAGAGATAGAACCATTCTTTAATTAGGAATGGCCACAGGCAGGAGTGGAACAAGTCAGTCCCAAAGAAGGATTTGCTATTGATGAATCTCGTGCTGAAGACCTGAAGTTCATAAGCAGCAATAATGTGTGGAAATATCTGGTCCATCAGAAATCCTGTCTTTGTGCTTGTAGCAGTTCCAGGACAGTAAATGTACAGTATTGTAGAGCTCCTGGCTGGCAGCAGTGTTTGCCCTGAAATAGCCATATCCTGTTTTGCACAGTTAAACAGAAAGAAAAATACGAATTAGAGCAGCCTTACAGATGTTATTACTTCTCTGAGTTTGTGTCTCAGTGTGTACTTAAGAAAGGACTGTTGAGAGTTGCTGAATCAAGGTTCACTCTTTCTTTCTGAATTATAGACAGTTGCTGTCAAACCTGATGATGTGTATGCCATGAACCCACCAAAGTTTGACAGAGTTGAGGATGTGGCCATGCTGACCCACCTGCATGAACCCGCCGTCCTCTACAACCTCAAGGACCGCTACAGCTCCTGGATGATCTATGTAAGTTCCCTCTTCTGGCAAAGGTGAAAGTACAGCCACAGGAGCTGGACTTCAGTGACTCTTCTGTTCCATTTTTTTCCTGCAGACCTACTCGGGTCTCTTCTGCGTCACTGTCAACCCCTACAAGTGGCTGCCCGTGTACAACCCGGAGGTGGTGTTGGCCTACCGAGGCAAGAAGCGCCAGGAGGCCCCTCCACACATCTTCTCCATCTCTGACAACGCCTATCAGTTCATGCTGACTGGTGAGTTTCTCTATTTTGACCAGGTTCATAGAAAAAACTGTGTCAGAAATGCAGTTCTGCCAAGTACCATTCCACTCCTGCCATGGGCTCAGTCACCTTTGTAGGGTGCTACTCCAGCTCCTTGGTCTGGGTCGTGGTGTAGACTGTCTGCTTAGTCTCCTAATTACTGTCCAACTATTTTAGCTCTGAATGACGCAAAACCTGCTCCAGACAGCTTTCCCTGTCTCCTGGAATGTTGTTTTTTTTTTTTATTTTTGAAGCATCTGCTGTTGTGCTGCACATTTATCTGCATTCCTGCTCTAAGTACTAAGCTAAGGACTGTAACAGGGACCTCTGCAAAGGGCAGTTGCAGTTGGATAGGATACACTACCTGGGAAGTCCCTAGTCAGCACACTTGAACGTGGCTTCAAGCAACAGCAGGTAGATTCAGAACAGAGCTGGTAGAAATATTTTCACCAAAATACATGGGTTTAGTTTGAATAAAGTCCTGTCCTATATTAAATATCAATACAATTAGAAATGATAAAGACAGAAGCAAAAAAGACTGCAGCAATGGTGGAGGGGAGAAGACAAAAAGTGGAGTATAGGGAGGGGAAGAGAGGAGGAGAGAAGACCATGCAACTTTTCAGTTTTGCCTGCAGAGATTTTGTTTCATTTCCTCTGATGGACACCAGGTCACAGTTGCCTGAGAACCAGCACTTTTCCCTACAGCTTCTCTGACTGCAGGTATTTTTCCCTTTGACAGATAGTGAAAACCAGTCTATCCTGATCACGTAAGTACATCTGTCACTTTGGGCTTTGTGTCCAGCAAAAAGGGGCTGGATTTTTCTTCACTGTGCTTTCTTTCAACAGCGGGGAATCTGGTGCCGGGAAGACCGTGAACACAAAACGTGTCATCCAATACTATGCAACCATTGCAGTCAGCGGGGACCCAGCCATGAAGGAGTCTGGGATGAAGGTGTGAGGAGGAGGGGTTGGTAAGGGGCAGTTCAGGATGTCCACTTGTGGCTGTGGACAGCACTGGTGACAAACATTTCCCTCAAGATATCTTTTATTAGCTTCAGTCACTCTCTCAAAAGGCAGCAGGACCAGGGGCTGATGTGCAGGTACGACCACAACAAATACAAGCCACTGGATCTGCCGCTGACACTGCACAGGTGTAGCTTTACCTGGACGGAAACCAGGTCTGTGGGATTGGTGTCCAGGAAGAATCAGAGGTTTCCTCACATGGATCAGTCTGTCCCTGTGGCTGAGACCTGAGAACTCTGACAATGAGAGAAATTCTGAATAAGAGGCAAATGACTCATTCACTATTTACCCCCAGTGCTGGTTCTTGGTGCTGGAGTCAAAAAGGTGCTGCAGTAGCACTGCACAGCTGAAATGAAGGGCACGTGGCTGCACATATAATCATGCCATAGATTCACTTCTTCCTACCACAAAGCTCATGGTGTTTTTCAATAATTATTCAATTATTCCTGCAGGGTACGCTCAAGGATCAAATCCTCAGCGCCAACCCACTGCTGGAGGCCTTTGGGAATGCCAAAACGATGAGAAATGACAACTCCTCACGCTTTGTGAGTCATCCTGTGTCTGTCTCTGCCCTCTTGCATTTCTAATGCTCTTTAGCTGCTTGTTAGTTGCAACTAGGAGCCCCTGGGCTGGGAAAAATATTCTTGTTGACCAATTTTTGTGGTTTGTTGTGAAATGCTGACATGTTTGCAGCTGTTTCATGCTCACAGCTATGTGGGCTGCAGCAAACTGTTCCCCATTATCTAGATTTGGATATCTAAGCTAATTCAGATTGATTTGGAGGTGCTGTCACTGAAACTCAAGAGAGAAAAACAGAGATTGCTGCACTGACCACTATCTTTTGTCTGCTTGCCAGGGTAAATTCATTCGTATCCATTTTGGAACCTCTGGAAAACTGGCATCCGGTGACATTGAGACCTGTGAGTGACTGAGGGGGGCTGACTGCTCTGCTAGAAGGTGAAGAGCCTGAAAAATTTCTATGCATACGTATTACAGACCTACTGGAAAAGTCAAGAGTCACTTTCCAGCTGAAAGCTGAGAGAAGCTACCATATCTTCTACCAAATCCTCTCAAATAAGAAGCCTGAACTGCTTGGTAAGGACAGCCATCACCTGGTGACATTAAGTAAAGTCACTGTGGGAAACATTTCCCCTCAACATGCCAGCTCAGTGATGGAGGGTCCAGTGGCAACTGCTGCCCTGGTGCCATGTGTCACCCACCCCCAGGTCCCCCTTTGGCAGTGCCTCAGGCTGTGTAGAGCAGGGACACTTTGGTCATGCTTATTTACATCCCTGACATCACAGTGTTGGCCAGACCAGGGATACCTGTTGTGCACAGCACTGGTGTCTCCGTGTGACAGGGGACACACTCAGGGTTACTCCACCTCCCATTTATTTCCCTGGGTAAGTTCTAATATAAACTGTGTGCAGGTGAGGTACAGGGGTGAATGGCTTTCCTCTGTCTTCCTTGTCTCTTAATAGAAAACCAAGACTTTGGGATGCAAAAGGAAGGAGAGCTTGTGAAACCTTGCTGAGCCATTGTTCCAACTTCCCTGCTAAGTTCTGGCTCTCACTCCTGTGTTTGCCTTTCAGAGATGCTTCTCATCACTGCCAACCCATATGACTACCCCTTCATCAGCCAAGGGCAGATCTCTGTGGCCAGCATTGATGACCAGGAGGAGCTTGTTGCCACAGATGTGGGTACAGTTAGTGAGGAGAGACAGTCTCACTCTTACTCTCACCACTGCTATAACCAGCTGATCTATCTCGTCTGCAGGCAGCCATTGGCATTTTGGGCTTCAGCCCTGATGAGAGAATGGGGATTTACAAGCTGACAGGGGCAATCCTGCACTACGGAAACATGAAGTTCAAACAGAAACCACGTGAGGAGCAAGCAGAGCCAGATGGCACAGAAGGTAATACCTTCATGGCTGTGAGAGAACTATTTCCAACTGGTTTCCATACCATTTTTCACTAGAAACAGCAGGAGTTTTCCAGGAGAGATGCAGTTGTTCCGTAATGACCACAAAAAAAAAGGTTTGGCTTTCAGCTTACCAACTCCAGTAGAGTCACTTTCTGCATCCACTTTATTCCTGATGACTCTGCTGAAGGACCTTGTGCCTAGGACATATTATTACTGTAGTGTTCACGAGTTTCTGGTCACACATCCAGACTTGGGCTGCTTGGGTGACATTGTGGAGAAGTGGCTCGAAGGGAAAACCACTCTTGTCCCATTACCAATGCCCTCACAGGTTCCACCACATCATCTGGGGCTGCCGGAGCCACTCCATCACGAGGACCAGCTCTACAAGGCTGTTCAGAAGAGTAAATGAGAATGTTAGTCAAACTTTGTGGATAGGCTAAAGCCACCCACGTTGCAGGTTTCGGAGTGAGCTCTGGCTGGTTCCAATGCACTCTGTAGGTCTAAGCTAAGAAGAAAGTATTTCAGCTTATGATTTTGTTTTCCAGAGGCTGACAAAGCAGCATATCTGATGGGCCTGAACTCAGCAGACTTGCTGAAAGCTTTGTGCTATCCCCGGGTGAAAGTGGGAAATGAATATGTCTTGAAGGGCCAAACAGTGGATCAGGTGAGTGTCAAGGAGCAGCAGGGACCATCCTCTGCCTAAAGAAAGGAATGGATGCAGGTCACAGCTGAGCTGGTCAGGACCATTAGGGGCTGTTAGTGCACTGTGTGGGCTGTGTACCTGGGCACGCTGAGGGTTTATTCTGGTGGGGCCCTGGCAGTGCCCTGACAGAGGTGTGTGAACCATCTCCCTGCAGGTGCACCAGGCAGTGAGTGCCATTGCCAAGTCAGTCTATGAGAAACTCTTCCTGTGGATGGTGATGCGCATCAACCAACAGCTGGACACAAAGCTGCCAAGGCAGCACTTTATTGGGGTCTTAGACATCGCTGGATTTGAGATCTTTGAGGTTTGATTTTATACAGCACTCTCAGACTTCTGGCTGTCTTTAAATTCTTTTTCATTTTGTTTGACTTCTATGACCTTTCCTCCTCCTCACCCCAGTGCAACCCTCAAGAACAGGGCAAATCTCTCTGAAGCTGCTTCTGCCTTTGTAGATCCATCACCTACTTTGTAAGAGAAGAGACATGGCAGAAGCATAGCCATGAATCTGCTGTCCCCCTCCCCACAGAATCTGCATTTAGTGACTTTAGGGCCACCCAAAAACATAGCCAGTGCAAGCTACAGCAACCATGCGCTGCACAGCACAACTTCTCTGTAAGCCTGGACCACCCATGGTATATTCTTTACACTGTTATCAAAACCCTTCTGAGACAGCCTGGCTGACTTTGCTATGACATCTCTGTGAAATAAATTGATTGGAGGGAGTTTAACATTACTAACACACTTACTCAAACGTTAGTTCAACAGCCTGGAGCAGCTGTGCATCAACTTCACCAACGAGAAATTGCAACAGTTCTTCAACCACCACATGTTCGTGCTGGAGCAGGAGGAGTACAAGAAGGAGGGAATTGAATGGACATTCATTGACTTCGGGATGGACCTGGCTGCCTGCATTGAGCTTATAGAAAAGGTGAGTTTCTTAAGCATCTTTGGCACTCACACAAATTGGATCTGGAAGGGATTCTTGAGAGTGTTTGCATTGAGTGCCTTCAATGCAGTCTCCCTGTGAAGCTTTCAGGTCTCTTCACCTCCTCTGTTCCTTTAAACATCACCTTTGTAATTAATTATCTACTGACTGCGAATGTATTCTGTCTTCTAAAAAGACACTGCTCTTTCTTTTCTTTCACTCTTTCTTTTTCTTTCTTTCTTTTCTTTCTTTTCTTTCTTTTCTTTCTTTTCTTTCTTTCTTTTCTTTCTTTCTTTTCTTTCTTTTCTTTCTTTCTTTTCTTTCTTTTCTTTCTTTCTTTTTCTTTCTTTCTTTTTTTTTAATTTTTTTTCTTTCTTTCCCTTCCTTCCTTCTTCTCTTTCTCATTCTAAATTGTCATTTTTCATTCTCATATTTACCCCAGTTGTCCTTTGCATATTGGTTCCTGCTCAGGTTTCCCTCTCAGTTTGAATTTAACTGAGCCTGATGTCTCCTTGCTTTTTGGGTAAGGAGAAGTCTACTGTATACTACTGTATTCTAAGAAGTTACTACACAGTTTTTGCTTGGCTTCTTTTGTTTTCCAGACACTGTCTGTGTAGTTCAAAACTATTTATGAAAATCTTTTGAGTGCTTTTGAATATCTTGTCAGCTGTTCACAACAAATCTTGCTTACTTCTCCTCCCAGGCTAATTCTCTATAAAATACCTCCAGTACTTTAATTTGACCATTTCTTTTACTCTGTATTATTGTAACTTGAATTTATCTTATTTGAAAACACCCTTTTTCTATTCAGCCCATGGGCATCTTCTCCATCCTGGAAGAGGAGTGCATGTTCCCCAAGGCAACTGACACCTCTTTCAAGAACAAGCTCTATGACCAGCACCTGGGCAAGTCCAGCAACTTCCAGAAGCCCAAACCTGCCAAAGGCAAGGCTGAGGCCCACTTCTCCCTGGTGCACTACGCTGGCACAGTGGACTACAACATCACTGGGTGGCTGGAGAAGAACAAGGACCCCCTGAATGAAACTGTCATTGGGCTGTACCAGAAATCATCTGTGAAGGTTTTATGCCATCTTTATGCTGCCTTTTCTTCCACAGATGAAGGTAAGATCAGAGGATTATGCTTGTTCCTACTGTGCCTGTCATGTGACATGAGTCACTGTTGAGCCAGTGCTCATGTGCCGTGTGTTAGATGCACAATTATAACCCTGTGAAAGGGATCTGCAGCTGGACTGTCTCATTTTCCAGCTGAAGGTGGTGGAAAGAAGAAAGAAACCAAGAAAAAGGGCTCTTCCTTCCAGACTGTGTCTGTGCTCTTTCGGGTAGGTGTGTTCTCTGCTGGGAGGGCAGTGCTGTCACCCCTGGCTCCACAGGATCACCAGCCCCACTTTCTCTGTGGCCACTCTGTGGCAAGTTACATTTGGGATATGGCAAAGGTTGAATTCTGCTTTGCTGCTGAGGTTCAGTGGGATGGTGGAGGAGAAGGGAGGTGATGTGCTTTGTCAGCATGGGTAGCTGTCAGCTTCACCCTTTGGTGCTACCAACATCCTTCCCTTCTTTGGCTGTCACTGGCTTCTTCCAGCATGTGTCCCTCTGAGAACACTGTGTGGCAGCCAGTGCCTTGCAGAAAGTGTGGGCAACACAAGTTATGTGTTGCAGCCCTAAGGCTGCTGTGATGCATCTACACCTGAGGCCAGGAACAGGCTGGTCCCTTCCTGGCAGGATGAGGAGTGCATCATCCCCTGGCTGAGACATGAGCCATACTCAGAATGTGTCATTCTTGCATGAGATGATTAAAGAATTGCACTACCCTGCAGAACAGATAACTTATGATGTCATAGACAAACACTGATTTTGTAGCTCAATTATATTTTAAATGTATGTAACTAAGTAATAAAAGCAAGAAATTAATCCATTTATTTATTTGATCAAAAGTTCTTTTGATCAAGAAAGACCATATATATATATATATGTATATATATACATATATATATATATATATGGTATCCCAGAATATAGTTCATTTTCTTCCATCCTGGTCCTTTTTAAGAGCCCTTATGATGAGCCTTGAACTACTAAAGGACACATTTTCATTTTAAGACAGGAGGAAAGTTCTCCAATTGTATCCACTGTTAGTAGCCATTTACTTTGCTGATGCCTACACAGAATTGTAGAATATTCACTAGAGGAGTAAGGAAAAACTTCTGAATTTCGATTTTCATCAGAGTCAAATCCCACTCAGAACTGAAGTAATACAGAGATTGCAAATGATCTCTACTTTACAGGAAAATCTAAACAAGCTGATGTCCAACTTGCGAACAACTCATCCTCACTTTGTGCGTTGCATCATCCCCAATGAAACAAAGACCCCAGGTAATGCATAAAACACAGATTAGAAAGGGGCAGAAAGAGGAGTTGACCAATGCTGAACCCGTTAATAGATCCCCATGTTGCTCTGTCACAGGCCTCATGGATCACAAACTTGTTCTGCACCAGCTGCGGTGTAATGGTGTCCTGGAAGGTATTCGGATCTGCAGGAAAGGATTTCCTAACAGGATTCCATATGGGGATTTTAAACAAAGGTCTGTAATTGCATTCTTGTGTTTGTATCGAGCCCAATTCGAGAGAAGAGTTTTGCTAAACCAATCAATGATATAGTTGCTAGGAAAAGACTACTTTAATATTTAACAACTATGGAAAGCATGAAGACATATCTAGTAGGCGTGGTTTGTATGGGCAGTGCCCACCCAAATACTTTCCTGAATACTGTACACCAAAACCTATTTTCAAGTTCATTCATATTCATCTGAATGTTTGGGTATTCTTTGCTTTAATTCTCAAATTTGACACAAGCTTGTTTCAGCAAAAATGCAGAGGGTGGTCTATGCACATCCTGTATTTAACCACTATCTAGTAGAGGTTTGAAGAATGTGGTTTAATTAATTCTTACTAGAGTGGTTTCACTGAGAGAAAATTGTGTTAAACCAAATACCACTTTTTGATGAAATGCCAAGTTTGACTGGCAAATAGGGCTGCAGTAACAAAAGGGACTTGAGCAGGACATCTAAGCTAGTTCCACATGGCCCTCTCATTTTGTACTGAGCTAACATTTCTACATGCTGACATTTCTACAGCATTAGCACATTAATTTATAAGTAAAAATCCCATGACCAAACAATCTTAACTTGGGAACTGCTGTGAAAATAAGACATTTATAAATGGTTGCTAAATTCAGGGCAACCCAGCTGGAGTCGTCTGCTCGTTGTGTTTGAACAAAGGTAAATGTGGGGTCAGATCTCTAAGAACAAAGAAATCACACACACGCCCCCTTACAGGTCTGGGCAGGGTGTGCTGGAGAGCAAGACACTGAGAAGGGCTGAACTGGTATTTGGAGCACTAACAATGTCCGGGGGGGTGATGTGAGTGGGCAGATTTGTGAAAACAATAGGAGTGGAATAATCTTTCAGTGTAGGATTAGGAAGTCTATTGCTGGCTATTATGTCTAATTCTGGGTTCCATGCTTCGGGAGGAACAGGAGAAGCTGTATATGGTTCAGAAAAGAGCTACAGGAAAAATGTGAACTCAAGTGCAGGGAGAGATTGAAATCAAACTATGCTGGTGAGGCCCTGGCACAGGTTGCCCAGAGAAACTGTGGTTGCCCCATCCATTGAAGGGTTCAAGGCCAGGTTGGAGCAACCTGGACCAGTGGAAGGTGTCCCTGCCCATGGCAGGGGGTGGAACTGGATGATTTTTAAGGTCCCTTCCAACCCAAACCATTTTGTGATTCTATTTAACTCATGAAATTGAATGTTAATAGATGATTTGTTTGTGGTGTTGAGAACCTACAGATGTAAAGAGGATGTAAAGCAGGAAGCTGTTTGCTAAAAGACAAACTTAAAGCATCCAAAGGCGTGACCTGAAAAAGGATGTTGTCAAGGTAGAAGTGAAATATTACCTTTCCTACAGTGAGGGTGAATAGTTTACCTGGGACACTCCTGAGGTTTGAAGGCTTCAGATAAGATAGAAATTTCTTCTTTGTTTTTTTTTTTTTTTAAATATGTACTAGCTTAATCACAAGAGGGCTGAATGAACAAGGGTCTGGGAGGACTATGTGTCAGTTATACAGGAAGTCAGATGAACTGCAGCAGGTCCCCTATTCCTAAAATCCATTCATTCTTTGAATTTACAGCTAACCCAGTGAGCTGTCCCCCTACAACAGTGATAATGACTGTGACACACATGAGCAGTGTCTCTCAGGTCCAGAGAACAGACCATCCAAGTTCTCAGTCTCAGTGAGGGCTGTAACACATCCATGGATCCTACTGAACTGACCTGCTGCTATTTGCTGCTTTTCTTACAGCTTTGCTATTTAAGACTGGAGGTGTGAGTCAGACTCAGCCTTCCTCTGTATCTTCAAACTGACAGCTGTTCTTGTGGCATCCTGTGCACTAAAATGATACTGATGGGTAAGTTTTTTCCTTTATTTTGTCAGATACCACCTTCTGAACGCCGATGTCATTCCAGAGGGAAAGTTTATTGACAGCAAGAAGGCATGTGAAAAGTTGCTGTCTTCCATTGAGATAGATCACACTCAGTACAAATTTGGACACACTAAGGTAAAATGTTTAATTTTGCCATGCAATGAGAAATCATTCATTGCATTGAAATGTGAGCCCAGCAATGAGTGATCTCTGTTCCTTGGCTGTAGGTGTTCTTCAAGGCAGGTTTGCTGGGTGTCCTGGAAGAGATGCGAGATGATTGCTTAGGACAGCTGATCACACGGACCCAGGCTTTGTGCAGGGGATACCTCAGGAGACTTGAGCTGAAAAGAATGTTCGACCAAAGGTGTGTGTCCTCTGCAAGGTCTGATTGCTCAAAGATGGGCTTTATTCACAGTACTGATGGAGCACTTTGGTTTCAGAGAGTCCATCTTCTGCATCCAGTACAACATCCGTGCATTCATGAAAGTCAAGCAGTGGTCCTGGATGAAGCTGTACTTCAAGTTAAAACCTCTCTTGAAAAGTGTGGAAACTGAAAAAGAAATGGCCACAATGAAAGAAGAGTTTGAGAGAACAAAAGAAGAACTGGCTAAATCAGAAACCAAGAGGAAAGAACTAGAAGAGAAAATGGTGATTCTGGTGAAAGAGAAAAAGGATCTGCAGCTGAAAGTACAGATGGTACGTAATTTAAGCCAGATTTGGCTCTTCAGATTACATCAGTTTTGTCTGAGTGTTCAGGAAAGGGCTGAAAGCAAATTCTGTGATTTCATGTTCCAGTCGCTTAATGAGCAGGTGATTTCTGCAAGTGTCAGTGCCAATGTGTGACAATGAAACACATTTCTGTCTTCTGTAAAAGGAAAATGAAAATTTGGCTGATGCTGAAGAAAGATGTGACCAGCTGATCCAAGCAAAATTCCAGCTGGAAGCAAGAATAAAGGAGATAATGGAAAAGCTGGAGGATGAAGAGGAGATAAATGCTGATCTGGTAGCCAAAAAGAGGAAACTGGAGGATGAATGCTCTGAGCTGAAGAAAGATTTTGATGACCTTGAGTTAACATTGTTCAAGGCTGAAAAGGAAAAGCATACCACAGAAAACAAGGTGCTTTTTATTTCTGCTATTTGCATGTTTAATAACAGTTGCTCTGTCTGTGTATAGGCTGTAAAGGTTCAGTCAACTTGAACACTAACAGGAGTTCAAGTATAAGGAAATCCATGGGCCTGGTGTTGAATTTGGTCACAACTGTTGTGCAGGAAGACCAACCCATAATCATACAAAAATTCATAAAATCAAAGTTCAGCATTGCTTTGTGACTTCTGAAGGGCTGATATGTAAGCAGAGAGATTGTATAGTTTGACCATATAATGCAAGTAAATAAGTCTTTTTGGCAGTCTTGTAATGAGTTCATTGCCTGTGTTCATTGATTATATAAAGGCCAAAATTATTAGTGACTTTCAAGTGTTTTGCCTTACAACAGGTGAAAAATCTGACTGAAGTAGTGACAGGTTTGGATGAGACTGTTGCAAAGTTAGTCAAGGAGAAGAAGGCTCTGCAAGAAGGCCAGCAACAGGCTCTGGATGACCTGCAAATTGAGGAGGACAAAGTTAATAACCTCACCAAAGCCAGAATCAAGCTGGAGCAGCAAGTGAACCATGTGAGCATGTTCAACACAAGGAGAAGGGGCAGATTCTTCGGTTGTTCCATCAGTTGTGTTTACATATGTATCTGTTACAGGTTGAAGGATCTTTAGAACTGGAAAGAAAAGTGTGTGTGGATCTTGAACGAGCAAAGAGAAAGCTTGAGGGAGACTTGAAACTTGCACAGGAAACCAAAGTGGATCTGGAGAATTATAAACAACATTTAGATGAAAAATTAAGAAAGTACGAGGAAAAAAATGTGACAAATTTACTATTTGGTTTTAACTGGGTATATTTTCTTTTTATTAAAAGAACATTTCCTTCACAGGAAAGACTTTGATTTTAACCAGAAGCAAAATAAAATTGTGGAACGGCAGAATTCAGGTACTCAATTGCAGAAGAAGATCAGAGAATTGCAGGCAAGATACTTCATGTAACTATTTCGTCATTACTGTTTGCTTGTTTAAACTGCAGTACCACGAACAATGCTTGTCCATGGTTTGGCATCGGCTCCATCAGACATGGGGGAAGCAGCTTCTCACAGAAGCCACTCGTGCATCCCCCCACTCCCTAAGCCTGTCCACACAAGCCCCATACAACAAGAGAGAGCTGAGATCTCAAGTTACCATGAGTGGATCCATAGGTCCTTTCCTGTTAGTAACTCTTTGCCTACATTGCCAAAACAGTGGAATTCGAAAGGAGTTTGTTTTGCTTATAATCTCCAAAATAAGGGGCTTGATGTTCTCCTGTGGCAAATACACATTAACCTAAGCACTGAATTACCTGTTCCCTATTTAATTCCTGATGTGCTATTCCCTCATTATCCAGGCCCATGTTGCAGAGCTGGAGGAGGAGGCTATGAGTGAGAAAGCGACACGGGCAAAAGCAGAGAAGCATCATGGTGAGCTGGCTCAGGAACTTGAGCAAATCAGAGGAAGCCTTGAAGAGGCTGGAGGAGCCACCACCGCTCAAACAGAACTTAACAAGAAGCGGGAGGCAGAATTCCAGAAGATGCGCCGGGACCTCGAAGAGGCCACGCTGCAGCACGAAGCCACGGCTGCCGCCCTGCGCAAGAAGCACGCGGACAGCACAGCTGAGCTGGGGGAGCAGATCGACAACCTGCAGCGCGTCAAGCAGAAGCTGGAGAAGGAGAAGAGTGAGCTCAAGATGGAGATTGATGACTTGGCCAGGAGTACAAAGACCATTACTAAGTCCAAGGTGTTTCTTTACAAGTTAAATACTTGAATTGCCAATATTTCTGTCTGGTGGGAATTCAATGCCATACAAACACACCTACACAGGTTTCACTTTCTTACTCTCTTTCAGGCTAATCTGGAGAAAAGGTTTCGGACCCTGGAAGACCAGATGAGTGAGATGAAAGCCAAATCTGAAGAGAACCAGAGGAATTTGAATGAGATGGTGATACAAAAAGCCCAGCTCCAGACAGAGTCTGGTAAGGAAGGCACAAAGATGTGCTGAGAGGATATTTTTTTCCTTCAATAGCAAAGAGGTTCTCTACTGTGTGCCATGAGTGAGATCTAATTGTTCATTGGTACAGGCCCAGGTAACATTAGTAATAAATCAAAGGAAATGAGTTCATGAGGGACACTTTAAAGTTCATGTGCCAGTTGCAAGCATTATTTGCTTAGGTAAATGATTCCCAGAATGATGTGACATAGCTCACTTGTTTCATGCAGGGGAACTGTGAATTTGGGACAGTCCAAAATTATTTGAGCAGCCTGTTAGAACTGCCCAGAGTGCACATGTTCACTGTGTGTGCAGCACCTGTTTTGTGCTCCCATCATGGAGCTTGTTGCTGCACCAAACATGCTCCTTGGAACTGTGTGAGTGATGAGAGTGAACACTCCTTGGTCTGGTTGACTACAGGGTCAGACATCCCAAATCCCATCTGATGAAAACAGGAGCCCAAGAGTCTTCCTGACTGGTCCCTCAGTAAGATCCTCTGCTGAGCCAAGAACTGGGAGTGGCCTTCAGGTGCTGCCCCTACTAGGGAGAGATGGGTG
Organism: Corapipo altera; assembly: GCF_003945725.1. Classification (NCBI taxonomy): domain Eukaryota; kingdom Metazoa; phylum Chordata; class Aves; order Passeriformes; family Pipridae; genus Corapipo; species Corapipo altera. The sequence continues at coordinate 1,182,067 of NW_020884993.1, forward strand.
AGTGTGTGTGTGTGTGAGTGAGCCGTGGAGGAACACGTGGATGTGCTGTGTTCAGAGTTGCCTAGCACTAATATTAATAGCTCGAGGCCACTAACTGCAGAAAGTTAATTGAGAAAAGTTGTTCCAATAAATATCAGATGTGATTTCCTTTCCTTCTCAGGGAAAAGGGAGTGTACAACACTCCTAGATGTCATGTGGGAACACATAGACTGTAACCAAATTTGTTCTTATTTTCTTCTGGGTGATCTTTTGGAAGTGGTCATGCTTGCAAGATGATTCTGTGATTCTATGATCAGTTTGTTGTAAGGTCATTGAGCATAGTGCTCAAGGGGAATCTTAGAACAAAACTGAAAACTTGAGAAAAAATGTAAAATGGCTCAGGAAAAATCTGAAAAAAACAATATTGGAGGGCTACAAGAAGTTCTAAGAATTCTAGAGATAATGGCATGACCCATAGGCACCTCTCCAAGAAACGAGACAGGTGTCCTTCAGCCCACAGGACAGAGGGTGATATGGAATATATGTTTTCCAGTTATTGTAAATATTATGAAGTGGAACTTTAGGGCTTACCTTTTGTATCCCAGTGTTTGCATCACCAATTATAGGAAGCTGCTAAAGCACTTTTTGTCGGTTCAACCAGTGTGACAGCATAAAATCCTACTGCTTCAAAATGAAAACTAGGCTTTAAAAGAAAAAATTAAGTGAATTTTCTAAAGCAAATTTGTCTTTAGGAAAAAAAAATTACAGGATGCTTAATCTGGACAGGACTGAGAACTTGTCCTCTGTTGTCACAGGTGAACTACGCCATCGACTCGAAGAGAAAGAGACTGTAACGCGGCAGTTGTTGAGAAGCAAACAGGCACTTACACAGCAAATGGAGGAACTCAAGAGGCAGTTAGAGGAAGAGATTGAGGTAGTGTGAGCTACTGAACACATGCAAGGCTTCAAAATGTGTCAGGGTCTCAGTTCACTTAAAAAACACTATTGGAAGTTTGTAAGTATTGCCCACAGACTAACACAATAAAATTACTCTTGAGAAGGATGTGTACAGTGAGCACTGCGTTAAGTTCTTTGCAGATGACTGACATGCTAGAAGTGATTTAAGTTTTTAAATTTTAAAGCCATAGTCCATGTGATTTCTTTTGCTTCTGTAGCTGCAGGGAAGAAAAGTTACAGCACATGCCAAGGTGGAAGCATCAGTCTTGGTCTTTTCTAGGCATAGAGCTGAGAAAAGTTGGTGGCAGCTGAAGGCAGCTGCCTGAACACTTACAAAGCCCCAGCCCTTTTCCCTCTGCCCAAGCTAGTGACCATATTTGAGGTGTGCAGGGTCATGGGATTGCCTGCCGGTCACAGCCAACACAAATTCATAATATTATGGGTAATGTTTAGGCCAAGAACGCCCTGGCCCACGCCCTGCAGTCCGCTCGCCACGACTGTGACTTGCTCCGGGAACAATATGAGGAGGAGCAGGAAGCCAAGGGGGAGCTGCAGCGCGCCCTGTCCAAGGCCAACAGCGAAGTGGCCCAGTGGAGAACCAAATACGAGACGGACGCGATTCAGCGCACGGAGGAGCTCGAGGAGGCCAAGTACGTGGGGAGTGGGATGAACTGTCCAGATGTTACATATATTGTGCAGGACACAGATCTACTTTTAGTAGCCTAACCTGAATTATTTTAGTGGGGTTTGCAATACTCTTAGTTAAAATGACATACATACTGCAATGATTTTTTTCAATCATATGCATGTTTTATTTATATTCTTTAAGGAAAAAACTCGCTCAGCATCTCCAGAAAGCAGGAGAACAGGCAGGGACTGTGAATTCCAAGTGTGCCTCCTTGGAGAAGATGAATTTGAAGTTGCAGGGGGAGGTGGAGGATCTGACACTGGATGTAGAGAGAGCAAACACATCAGCCGTTGCCCTGGACAGGAAACAGCAGAACTTTAATAAGGTGAGAAGTGAGCGCAGTATCTTTTAAGTGTAGCCCCAGATAAAATAATATTTTCAGTACTAGCAGGAAATAAAACATAATAGCCTTTCCTATTAGGAAAGGCTGAGAGAATTGCAATTGTTCACCCTGGAGAAGAGAAGGCTTCAGGGTGACCTAATTGGAGCCTTCCAGTACCTGAAGGGAGCTGACAAGAAAGATGGAGAGAGACTATTTACAATGGCCTGGAGTGACAGGACAAGGGGCAATGGCTTCAAACTGACAGAGGGCAGGGTTAGGTGGCTAATTGGGAAAAAAATTCTTCCCTATGAGGGCACTGACACAGGTTTCTCAGAGAAGTTGTGGCTGCTCCGTCCCTGGAAGTGTTGAAGGCCAGCTTGGATGAAGCTCTGAGCAACCTGGTCTAGGGGAAGGTGTCCCTGCCCATGGCAGGGGAGTTGGAACTAGATGATCTTTGAGGTCTCTTCCAACCCAAGCCATTCTACGATCCTATGATGTCTTTCAGGTCAGGGCAGAATGGAAGGGGAAGTATGAGGAAAGCCAGCTGGAGCTGGAAGCTCTCTCTAAAGAATCGTGCTCACTGGACACGGAGCTTTTCAAAGTGAAAAATGCCTACAAGGAAAACTTAGATCAACTTGAAACAATCAAACGGGAGAACCACACTCACAAGCGTATGTGTTTGGCTCTGATTTCCCTTTTGCTGCTGGAACAGGCTCCCCAGGGCAGTGGGCACAGCACCAAGGCTGACAGACCTCAAGGAGGGTTTGGCTGATCCTCTGGGGCACAGGGGGTGACTCTTGGGGATGGACCCGTGCAAGGCTAAGGGTTAGACTCAATGATTCTTGGGGGTCCCTTCCAACTCAGCACATTCTGTGATTCTGTGATTAGCTGCTCACAATCTTACCACAACAAGGCAGACACTCATGTCTGCAGGACATGCACTGAGTGACAGGACTCTGTCATTACTGTGCTCTCTGTCTTAATGGAGAGTGTCAATGTCTCACCAAAAGTTGTCAAGCAGGTTTGTAAAGCAACAAAGCTAATAAAGCAAATGTCCTGGCTCTCTAGTATCTGCTGCAGAGACATCAAGGTGCCATTCCCAGGTGAAGGTGATGACCTCAGGAGGCTGTAACAGCTTGTGAAACTGAGATTTACAGATGTACTGAACGCAATGACAGGACCTGTAGGACACTGATGGCCTATCCAGAGACATAACACATGCAGGGCTCTTCCAGGCTCCCTGTAAGGAGGGCTGTGAAACCACACTAATGCCCCACTTGTCCTACATGACTTGACTGTGTCTGTTTTTATCTGTACGTATTTGCAGACACATATATCACTGTGTACACATGTATGTATGTGTATACATATTTATACATGCAAAAGAGGTGCTGAATGCTGCCACAGAGCATAGAGTTCAGCTCCTCTGGTTGATTTCATTCTTCTCTCACAGAGGAAGTAGCTGATCTGACAGAGCAAATTACTGCAAATGGCAAAATGATCAGAGACCTCGAGAAAGCCAAAAAGCAAGTTGAAGTAGAAAAAAATGGGCTGCGATTAGCTCTGGAGGAGGCAGAGGTGAGTTAGTTTAAATATTACTGGAAAAAGTATAGAGCATGCTAAGCAGCTTTTTGTTCTCTTTCCTGGCACTGCCTGTGTGCAATATTGATTGCCACAAAGTTTTGGATTTTCTGTGAAGTCACTGATCATGTTCTCTGAAATGTTACCTTCATCTTTGTTTTTATCCTTTTTCTTTTAAAGGCAGCTCTTGAGCATGAAGAGGTCAAAATCCTTGCTGTCAACCAAGAACTGACTCAGATTAAGACAGAGATCAACAGAAAGATTGCTGACAAGGATGAGGAGATCAACCAATTAAAAAAGAACCACGAAAGGACTGTGGAGACAATGCAGGGTGTTCTGGATGCTGAGATCAGGAGCAGAAGTGAATCTTTAAGGCTGAGGAAGAAGATGGAGGGAGACCTGAACGAAATGGAGATTCAGCTCAGCCATACCAACCGCCAGGCTGCAGAGGCACAGAAACACCTGCACAGCATCCAGGGAGCTCTCAAGGTCTCTGTTTGCCTTGTGGTTGATTTATTTTTAAGCACAGTACTCGAGAAGTTCGTTAGGACAAAACTGACTCTTAAATTTAGGACACCCAGCTACACTTGGACGATGCTCTCAGGACCCAGGATGACCTGAAGGAGCAGGTGGCCATGGTGGAGCGCAGAGCAAACCTGCTGCAGGCTGAAGCTGAGGAGCTACGGGCAGCCCTGGAGCAGACGGAGCGGTCGAGGAAAGTGGCTGAGCAGGAGCTCCTGGATGCCACTGAACGTGCGCAGCTCCTCCGTACCCAGGTAGTTTCCTTTGCTAAGACTGACATATTTTGGGGTCCAGAGGTTCATGGAGTAAGAATGAATAGTAATTCGTGGTCTGTGTGTGTAAGAGACCAAAAACAGACACTCAAAGCCTCTCTCTTTCTCCTTTGTAGAACACCAGCCTTTCTAATACAAAGAAGAAGCTTGAAACTGATATGGCACAAATCCAAAGAGAGATAGAGGATGTTACTAATGAATCAAAAAGTGCTGAAGACAGAGCAAAGAAGGCAATGACAGATGTGAGGATGTTACTGTGTTTTTCCCTTTGAATTTTCAGGGTTTCCAGAAGCATTGCTGCTAGGAGTTAATGTAAATACTCCTGTCACGTGTTGTACAAGAACCAGTCTGTGGGCATGCTTAAAAAGGCTACCTGTCAGAAGAGGATTAGAACAACAGGGACCATGTCCTGCTGAGAGATGAGTTATTGGGGCTGTTGCCTTAATTTATGGACTAAACCCACATTTGGTTGGTCGTAAACAAATAACTTTCTTCAGTGCTGCATGAAAATGTAATCCACAAAGAAATCCTGCAGTATTGAAACCACTACAGTGGCTAATGTATTTGAATAGTTGTCTTTGCAACATCCTATTTAACAATTTTTAAATAAGAATTGTAAATGTCAAGGCCTGTGAAGCTCAGCCAGGCCATAGGGCTGGTATGTCATGGAACTCAACCTGTTAATCATTTTTGATGCAGAGGAGCAAACCAAAATCTTAACACTTAAATACATTATTTGGAGTTAAAATAGAAAGAAAACTTTTCCACTTGCTCATTAAAATGAAAAAAAACCCCTTAATAAAATCACAGAATCATTAGAATTGGAAAGGATCTCTGGAGATCATCCAGTCCAACTCCCACGCCAAGGCAGAGTCGCCTGGAGCAGGTGACACAGGAATGCATCCATGTGGGTTTGGAATGTCTCCAGAGAGGGAGACTCCATACCTTCCCTGGGCAGCTGTTCCAGTGCTCTCCATCCTCCATTGAAAGAAGTTCTTCCTCATTTTGATATGGAACTTCTTATTTTATAATAATTTCTATTCTGTTTGAATAAAAGAGAAATAGAACGTTACAATAAATTATACACACACACATACACATATATATATAAAATATCTAGTGCCATTATTTTATTCTCACATTTTTCAATATACACTTTTTCAGATATTTTGCTGCCAAAGCAACTTCTTGAATTTTACACTTTTTGTAAGTGATGTCACTCAATATTTCACCGAAATCTTCATTTTATTGCGTAGGAGTCCAATGTTTGAGAGCAAACTAAATCCTAGTTTGTCTTAAATAGCATAGATTCTTTTAAACTACTTTGTGCCTTGTGGCAGTAGCCCTCCAGGCTGTTGTGGCAAATAGCAGGGCACTCACTACAGCACAGAACCCACCACACTCCAGGTGTTGAGCGCAAGAGCCTGTTCCCAGGCTCTGCTGTGGCTCCGGCTGTGCCCTGTGTGCAGGAGAAGGAATCAGACACTCTCCTCATTTCTGTTGGCATTTAGAGGAATATTTTGCTTAAATTACTCCAGGTTTGCTCTGCTAATCCCACCTGAGACATCAGTGAGTCCCTGCCCTGTGAACCTCTTTTCTGTGCACTTGGGAAATCCCAAACTGCTGTGTCAGGAGATGCTTCCTGGCTTGGTGGCAAAGGACTTTCCTTGACCTTCCCTACGGACATCTGGACAGCAATTCCTAACTCCCAGTGCTGTTTCTTGCTTTCAGGAGGATTCACTTGTAGCCTCTTTTGTCTTCAGAATTAAAGAACCCCATACTCTCCTGCTAAGGTGAAGAGAATTGGTTGCTTCCTCCAAAGTTATTGAATCTCAAAATGGAAAAAGCCACCCCTCAGGTCCTCTGGTTCCTGTTCTTCCCAATCCATGAAGCTGAGTCAGGGCAGGGTCAGGTTGAATCTCAGGAAAAGGTTCTTCCTCCAGGGGGTGGTTGGGCACTGCCCAGGCTCCCCAGGGCAGTGGGCACAGCCCCAAGGCTGCCAGAGCTCAAGGAGTGTTTGGACAGCTCTCTCAGGGACAGGGTGGGATTGCTGGGGTATCTGGAGGGCCAGCAGTTGGACTGCGATGATCCTTGTGCATCCCTTCCAATTTGGAATATTCTGTGATTCTATGATTTTGTGGCACCTTGCTGGCAGTGGAGGTCACAGTGTGACCGTACAGTGGGACAGAGCATTTACCCTTTCTGTCATTCCAACTCTGCGTGTGCAGCAAGACAGTCTTGTCTCATCCTTTTTCCTACTATTTCCTGTCATGTTTCTGCCACTATCATGTCACGGAAAAAAAATGAAGCAGGAAATAGGGTGGCAGGAATGGTCATCAGGAAACAGGAGTAAATGCTCTGCTGGTACACAGCATGCACTGTTCCTTCACATTCCTCTGGTTTCTTGTGTCACCTTCCTCCCAAGGCGGCCATGATGGCAGAAAAGCTGAAGAAGGAGCAGGACACCAGTGCCCACCTGGAGAGGATGAAGAAGAACCTGGACCAGACGGTGAAGGACCTGCAGCTTCGTCTGGAAGAGGCCGAGCAGTTGGCCCTGAAGGGAGGCAAGAAGCAAATCCAGAAGCTGGAGGCCAGGGTGAGTACCACAGCTGAACATGGGAGTAAGAGACACCTTTCTTCTCCAAGTCCTTTGTGAGTCTTGCTTAAGGTAATTGTTGATTAATTCACGAGATCCAAGAATTAGAAGCTGAGCTGGAAGAAGAACATAAACAATCTGCAGAGGCTACGAAAAACATCTGCAAATATGAGCGGCATGTCAAAGAGCTCACTCTCCAGGTGGGTAAAAATAGAAAGCAATTCTCCTGATGTTTTGTCCCCCAAGGACATGTAATTGCATATTCTCTTTACTCAGAATGAAGAACACAGGAAGAACATGATGAGGTTACAAGATCTGGTAGATAAACTGCAGATGAAAATCAAATCCTACAAAAGACAAGCTGAGGAAGCTGTGAGTCACTAAACTGAAGCAAATACTTATTTACCAGTTCATAGTACCGTCAGTTTAAAAGCTGGCTCTGTGCCTCAGCATGTTGCCAGATGGCTTTTAATTTCTTTTTTGTTTTGCAATTTCAGGATGAACAAGCCAATATTAATCTCTCCAAATTGAGAAAAGCACAACATAAGATAGATGAGGCTGAGGAAAGGGTAGCTATTGCTGAGAGCCAAGTAAACAAGCTCAGAGCCAAAGCCCGAGAAAGCCCTGCTACAAAGGTAAGGCTTCACAGCAGGAGGCAGGTGTACAGTTGTGCTGTTTGCTCAAGCAAGTTGAGCAGCAGGTTTGTGCCTTGCCAGTAGGTACAGCCACCATTCAAAAGGACAGCTCTGGAAGGGAGGGACTTTTGAAGAAAAGCTGAGAGGGTTGGTGTTGTTCCGCCTGGAGAAGACAAAGCTCTGAGGAGACCTTATTCTGGCCTTTCAGTATATAAAAGGGACTTATAAGAAAGACAGTGAAAGACTTTTTAGGACAGCTTTTAGTGGTAGGGCATGGGATGATGGTTTTAAACTGAAATAGGGTATGTTTAATTAAATAAATTGAACATAAGGAAGAAATATTTCATCATGAGAGTGGTGAGGCACTAGCACAGGTTACCCAGAGATGTTGTGGATCCCCATCACTGGAAATGTTCAGGCTCAGGTTGGATGGTGCTCTGAGCAACCTGGTCTTTCACTAGAAAGATGTCCCTGGCCATGTCAGGAGTTTTGGACCAGAGGATCTTTGAAGGTCCCTTCCAGCTCACAACATTCTGTGAACTATGATTCGATGCCTCTGGCATTTCAGGCTCTGGTGCTGAGGATTGCTTTGTGGCTGATTTCATCAGATTAGTTTCAGATTTAAGGAGCTGCTTCATTAAGTGAAAATAATGTAAGTCAACCTAACTCTGAACATTCCTAAAACATCCCTTCTGTGAGCCTTAGGCAGAATTAGCATTCTGACTGAGAAAAGAGCAGCAGTTCTATGTCTTTAGCTGAACTTCCCAGGCAGTTGTCTATCTCTAACCCAAGACTGGCACAAGATCTGGAGCTACCTTTCCTAGTGTGATCTTTTGACTGCACTAGTTTAGCATAGTTTGTGGCTGGAGGTAAAAAAACTCAGTGCATGTCTTGGAAAAACTACTAGGGCCTAGAGGACATATCTAGGAAATGGAGAACCTCAGCTCCAGACTGCTTTCTGCAGCATTTTCACTCTGGAAGAGATGTTTTCTCCTGAAGGATCTGGCCTGAGACTCAACAGACACTTTTGGTTCTGCTAGCTTTCACTGTCACCGAATGCTCTGCAGCAGGAAAAGGCTTTGACTCCTCAGTGCTTGCCAGGATATCTTGCCAAGAAGCAGGGGACACACTAGGAAGGTTCAGTCTAGGGTCTTCCAGGTGTCTCTAGACATGAGACTACTTTATAAAGGGAATGTTCAATCTCTAATTGAATTGGAAGCCCAGACAGTGGCAAGATTTCAAGTATCTCCTATTGGATATGCTTAGGTAAAGGCAGATTGAGCAGACTGACTATGGGCCACTCTCTGCAATCTGCTGCAGGTTTAGATCCTCCTTTGAGTTACCTGATACTGTGCAGTATATACTGAGCATAAGTTCGTGGCACAAGTTCTGGTAGGCCTAAAAATTAATCATTGTGATGCCTAAATCTTTTAAGCCCTTCCAAGCTATACACTCACTTTTGGAAATGCTGGTGTACTCCTTATCCCAGAGGGTGGGGGTTGTTTAAGCAATGCAGCATGAAAGTAGCACTTCAGGAAAGCCAACAGATGTTTGTGCATTTGAACCCATCAGTCCAACAGCATGATGTGTGGTGATGTGTTACAGACATCACTGCCTTGGTCTAGTTTCCACTTGCACATCCTACCTGGATGGTGCATTGGGATGGATGATTTCAGGGATCAAAAGACTCATCTGGACATGTGTAGACTGAACAAAGCCTCTCCTTTCCAGGTGGTGTTAGGAACTGAAAAATGAGCTTCCTCTGGGATAACCAGAACTTCCACAAAGTATCTTTCCAGCTGTGGATTTGCAGTAGCTAGAGCTACACTCATAGGAAGTAATCTTCTATTTGTTTGTGAACACATTTTCTGTCACTGCTGCTGTACCAGTGTCAATAAAATAGATACCTGCAACTTCAGATGCTCCAAATGTGGATGTTCAAATGAGAGTCATTTTGTTGCTAAGCTTAGCATAGTCAAAACTGTGTGTTCAAGTCTTACTGCTGCCATGATCAGTTTGACCAATTTTATCCTGAATTTAAAACCTAGATGTTTGACAGGTTTCCTCCTCACCTTCTGTTTGGAAGCAGGTATCCTGACCTTGTTACATGAAGCTGAAAATAAAGTACTGTACAAACAGATGTGGTATATCAAACACGTAACGTGAGCAAAATTACAGTGCTCGTGCCTAGTTACACTGCTGTACTTCTGCATGGGAGAATGAGGCTGGTGCAGCCTGTGAGCCCACAGCCATCTGTGTGCATTGCAAACTGACTGCTTAGAATCTCCTTACAGTCAAACCACCCGTCAGAAAGTTGGCCCACTTCTGACCTACCAAGTGTTGCAGCTCCAAGCAGAGCAGGACTTGAACTTACGTGTCTTATGTGCTTGTTCCCATGGAAATGGTTATCAAATGCTCTGCAGTGCCAGCAGCAAAGTCTGAGTAGCTGCCTGAAGCTCATCTCCCCAGTGGCACTGGGCACCATAATTCTGCTTGGTGTTTCCCAAGGACAAAGATGCGTTCTGCTACTTTGTGGTGAATGTATGGCATAGTTGAAACTGCAGGATTTCAGGTAGGGAGAAAACCCAGCAGACTGCTGAGAAGACATCCCTGGAAGGGATGGAGAGTGAACGGGATACCTTTGGGCAGACATTCCAGTGCTCTGAGAAGTTGAATTAATTTGTGCATAGCACCAGGCACTGTGTCAAATAGGATGCTGACACTGTTGTGAAGTTCTAGGTGAGTGCTTCACATCTGTGTGCCTAGGAAAGGTATATCAAAATGGGTCTCCTTATCTATCTCGAGGACACAGCCAGGCAGTGCTCAGGAAGGAGTCTGGCCTGCTTCTGCTGACAAATAACAAGGATGGGAGAGGAGAAATCCAAGATGTTCTGTCACTCCTGTCTGAAAAAGAGTGATGGATGTCACATCTTTCTCAGTTTTCAACTACAAAAAGGTTAATAAAGGTTAATAAAATCAGCAGACACCTGTCCCTCCCATGACACCTTTGAAGGTTTCACCATGGCTCCCTGTCAGACACATTTTTTTCATCCCTCTTCACCCAGTGCACTCATGCTCATTGGCAAAGAGCCAGGATGACCCTATTGCCAGGCTGAGCAGCGTTTGGGGTTACTGATTTCCCCTCTTGCCTTGTTTTCCAGAGATCTGTGAACTAATGCCCTAGTTACAATTGATTTTTTTACATTTCCTTGAGACCATTTGATAATGATTATTATGCAATGGCCCAACTTCTCCTATTACTTTCCAGAAAATAACCTAATGAAATACTGAATTGATAAGATGCAAGATCTTTGGTTTGTCTGAGAAATCTGGAACTTTAATAAACCTTATCAGTCAGTCTAGCCATAGTTTCCCCAAAAACTGTCCCCACACCATGATCCTTTCAAGACAGGCCTCCATCCACTATTATGGGCTTGTGATTTTGGGGAATCAGAATTGAATGTTAGTTTTCACACCCACTGGGACATATCTAGGTGTGTTGTTTTTTTTCTTTCCCATGGGATGACTTCTGTTTCAGTTCCTGTTGCCTGGAAGCAGCTCTTTCCCAGGGGAATTTCTGCACCTTGTTCTCAGCAGCTCAAGGCACAGTGCTGTGCTTCAGGATGGAATCCCAAGTCCTGCTTTGCTCTTAGGCCATGTCACTGATCCTACTCCACCATGTCAAATGCCTGGTTACCCAGTGCAATAATCTACTTCATAAACCTGTAGAAAAAGAGTTGTAATTTTCTTAGGAGCAGCCATGCAAAACCAGTGGGAAATTACTAACTGATAGGTAAGTCTAGCAACCCTAATCAGACTGGCATTACTCATTTCAGAGTGTCTAGGCATCAGCATGGCATTATCATGTAATCCCAACCTTCTGTCCTGCTTTTGGTACTAAGTTTGCTCTTTTGCTCTTGCCCCAGCTATACCATCCCTGGGCCTCTGAGACCTCCCCCACCTGCTCAAGCAGAGTGTGCAGAGCACAGCAGCCTCAGCAATCCCTGCAAGGCTCTACAGGGATGTGACTTTAGCAGGATAATTCCTACCCTCACTACACCAGCTCCTTTCTGCTGGCAGTGCAGCTCTCCCCCATTTCATAAAGGGGTTAACGTGTGGGCTCTGGATGGCAGTGGCAGAGCCTGGCTCTCCCACCTGCACCTTGAGCCCCCAGGCTGATTGTAAACCATGGTGCCTGCGTTGGCATAACATGCCATGTGTGTGGGTCTGGCTGGTTTGGAGTTGAGGATCCTGAGAGCAGGACTGCAGATCTGGGCTCAGGGCCTGCTGGCAGCAGTGCAGCTCTGTGGGAAGCCTGTGGTGTGCTTTGAACTGTACCGATGACGCATGATAAGAAAATTGGAAGAAATGCCTGGCCACGGGCACAAACCTTCACAACTCGAGTTACTATGAGGGAGTTTAGCCAGCGCTGATGGTTCAGAGCAGCACGAGTGTGAACATTCCACTGCTGGAGACCCTCAGAGAAGCACACAACCCATCCCAGAGCCTGCCACAGCAGAGACCAGGTGCTAAGGCCCTGACTGAGTCTCCACCTGGCAAGGTGCTCTGCAGGAACCTGAACCACATCACATGGCACCAAATGGGGTGGGGGGAAGCCTTTATAACCAGTCTGATCTTTCAGTGAGCAGCCAAGGGGGGACTGTGCACAGCTCCCACAGCCTGTGTTGTATTGTGTTCTGAGAGACACAGGGGGTGCCCAGTGAGCACAGAGGTGCTGGCAAAACCAGACTGGGGGGGTTGTAGCAGGAGGCAGTTTAACTTTTTAGGCTGCTGGAAAAAATAACTTGCCCATGGATAAGGAATTGTGTCTCTTGTCTGCCAACTGAACCAATGGAGTCTTCATGTGCAGGAGTGCTGGATGTGCTTGGGAATGGCTTAGAAGGCTGGGACCATACCCAGTATCCTTTTTCCAGGAGCTACCGTGAGATCAATCCTCAGGGCTGTAGGATTGCATTTAGTGGCAGAACTTTATAAGCTGCCCAACACACAGTCAATCCCCTGACCACTTGTTCCTGCCTGCTAACACTGCTGCTGTGTTTCCAGCTGAATGTGGGGGCAAAATTGGCTTGTTGATCCAGATGGAAAACTCTTCAGGGAGAATGGGGATTATTCCCCAAACAGCTTAATGTGCAACTTTTCACAAAGCAATGAAAATGAAACAAATAAATGAGACATAAAAAAGTGGAATGAAAGAAATTCATACTAGAAAAAGAAAGAGGATGTTAAAAGGATGGGAATAAGTTGAGGAGGGAATTTGTGATGGCTGGGAAGAGGAAAAGGGGCCTCTCAAACATTCCTGATGCTGAAGAACCACCCAGAGATGGAGAGCTTCAGGTGGAATGAGTTAAATATCCTCCTGGCTGCAAAAGATTTGTGTTTCCCCTCTGGTATCTCTCTAACTCTCGTGGATGTGGATGAAAATAAAGCAGTCAGCTGTGTGCCCTAAGCTCAGGGGCAGGTGCACACCCTCCGACAGGGCCTGCCGTAAGCACAATGTGCTGGTGGCACTGAGGGCTGGGCACAGGTGGCCCTGCACGCCCTTCAAACTCACAGCTCCCTCCGCCCCCACCTCCCGGGCTCCTAGGTCCCACCAAATCACCCCTCATCCCTCAAAGGGACATTCCTAGTGGAGGAGACAAGGCTACAGAGGGCTTTGGAGGTTGCCCATGCCAGGAGGATCAGCCCATCATGTGTTTCCTTTCATCCTCAATGTCAAAAGCCCAAAATAGCCCTGATCTCCTAAGACTCCTGTTCAGGGTCGTGCCTGTCTGTGGGCATGATTCACTTCCACTAATAGTGCCTGAGACATTCCTGGGAGGGTAGGCTGCCTTCTGTGTCTCAGTGCCGTGTACTGCCGTGGAGGAGCTGGACAACTGTGCTGTGTCCCAAGACAGTAGATGCTATTCTTACCCCAGGGAGACTTGCTCCAGCACAACTCCATTCCCAGCTGAAAGGTTAAATGTCAGACTGCGGCCCGAGCGTGCTCTCCCTGCTCAGAGTCTGAATCCAGAGTGGCCCCTTTGGAGCCCGTGCTGTGCCAACCCAGCACCTGGGCGCTCTCCCCTCTCTCCTGGGACGTGCTGTCCCACAGGGAACACAACAGCTGCCCAGGTACTTCCAGCAGTCAGCTGGGCTCAGTTGTGGTGCATGGGGGCATCCACTCTCTTGTAAACTAACAAATTAACACAAAAGTTCCTGAAAGCCCATCTTTTGCTCTGCGAATCAGCAAGAGGCCCCAACCTATGAATCCCTTCCCTGGTGAGGAAGGCAGGGCTTGCTCCAAACTTGCTCCAGGAACGGCAACATCGCAGAAAGTCTTGTCCCCTCTCTCAGCGAGGTGGAGGAGGAGCAGCAGCCTGTTGAACACATTGAGATCAATAGAGCTGGGCCCCAGTGCATTATGTGTGGGCAGCTGAACTTGATGTTTTGTGACTCTTGTTGCAGAAAAAAAAAGTGGTGAGCTGCTAGGTGAGAGAGTGTGGAAAAGTAACCACAGTGCTGAGGGGGGGTTGAAACCATGCTGGTGAGTGCAGAGAGTGTCTGGGAGAAGGAAAGCAAGATGGATGTGTGTGGGGAAAAGAAATAGGTGTAAGATGGTAGAGGATGTGGGGGTGGAAGAAATGACAACTCAGCATCAGGTTTGGGGAAGAAAGGTCAGGAGAAATCTGAGGGAAATCTGGTAAACCCTACAATGATAATCTGCAAAAGACTAACTCATATCCCATCTCTTCAGTGCTTTATAGAGCTTAGTTTTAGTTTTGAAGAAATGATTTACTGTATTTATTCTGCAAAGGGAAGCGGTCTGTTGTTTCCTTACCACTGAGGTGGCACATGGGGCTGAGCGGAGCAGAGCTCATCCCAGGCAACATTTTCCCAAGCCGGGAACACAAGTTGTACTGGGATGAGGGAGTGAAAATACAGACCTTCCCAGAGGGTGAAGAATTCAGGGACTACTGAGAGTCCCTGGCTGGAGTCTGGAAGCCCCAAAACATGACCAGACCTCAGCTGCCCCAGCCTGCTCCCCAGACAGCCTGAGTTGGGGTCCAGCAGCCCCAAAAGCTGCTGTTCTCACTGACAGAGGGTAAGTGGATGGGGGGGTGCAGAGTGGCCTGAGTTTTGAGCTGCTGCTGTGGCCCATCCCACAGGGACCTGGATTGTCACTCTGTGTGAGCCTAGCCAGGGGCCACCACCTAGGCACATGTTTTATGAAGAATCATCCAAGAAAGAAAACCCAAACAACCTTGAAGTGGAGGAGGAGTTGGGAGCAGAAGCCAAGTGTCTCTCAGTAGTGAGAGCTGCTCCTGCCCATCCTGGGAGGATGGGGAAGATACGTAATGGGGAAAGGAACGAATGAACTGTTCCGAGCTGGGGGAGGATGCATGCAGGAACAAAAATCACCTCTGACAGCAACTACCATGAAGTCTGATGGATTATGAGGATCAAAGAAGGACACTGATTTAAGGAAGATGAATTCCTCACTGCTTTATGGGGAATGGGGATCATTTTGCATTGACACTCTGTGGAGCGAGGCTGCCTGTCACCTGATAAGGGCTTGTGCAAAGGTCTTGAGAAAAGAGTGGCTATAAATGATCATCTCTGAAAAATTGTTTTAAATAGATGCAGCTGATGGGCTCATATAGCTCCACGTGGACAGCCAGAGAGCTTAAATGCAGTAGTAGAGAAAATGGTTGAAAATATCCCTCTTCAGAAACTCTTTGTTGGTAAAGGAAAATTCATCAGTTCACATTGTAAACTCCTGTCAGGACCCCCAGGAGAGGAGGAATCATAGAATTCCACAGTGGTTTGATTTTAAAGGGCCCTTAAATATCATTTAGTTCCACCCCCTGCCATGGGCAGGGACACCTTCCACTTGCCCAGGTTGCTCCAAGCTCTATCCAACCTGGCCTTGAACACTTCCAGGGATGGGGCAGCCACAGCTTCTCTGCGCAACCTGTGTCAGGGCCTCACAGAGAAGAGTTTCTTTGCAAGATCTAATCTAAATCTAATCTCTTTCAGTTTGAAGCCATTCCCCCTTGTCCTATGACCATGTGATCCCTGCTGGTAGGGTGTCACAGCTGTGGTCTTACAGGCCCTGCAACCCCATCCTCCTCCCCCCCAATGCCAGCACCACAGCTCTGATGCCAACACAGGACTGCTGGGGAAACAGAGTCCAGTACATATGAAGACTTTGGGATCAGAGCCCAGGCAGAGAATGCCCAAACTTAGCCAATGTGAGAGGTAAACAGTAGCGGGGAGTCATGTCATGAGTCTGCAGCAAGACCCTTTGAGGCACCATGACAGCTACTGTTCACCTGAAGACACTTGTCAGGGAGCAGCAGGCACTTGGGGGACCTGAGGGACTGATTTGCAAGACAATATACACCTGTGTTTCTCAGCAAAGCAGTGCTGAAGTTGGCAGAACATCTTGAGCTGTGAAAGATTTAACACGTATTTTCCCAGGCCACAGTCCTGACTGAGATGTCAAACACACCAGTTTTGGGCTATCTGGTGTCACATTGTCATCATTGTCTTCTGCTGGGGCTGTTCTGCTTTGCACAACTGATTTGCCCTTCAGGGAGCAGCATCCTTTCCTTGGCATTTCAGATGGCTGCAGACAGCAATTAAGAGAATGTTTAGCCTGACCCCCAATGGAGTCTGTTTGCCAACATAAAATAATGAGACAGTTGATAAATTTCCTAGGGATGCAAAAGGAACTTTTCTGCAACACACAAAAAGTTAGTTCAGAAAATGTCACTAGAAGATTCTGCTATGTATCTTGTTGGAAACTTCACTGCAGTGACTCCATCACTCAGAAAATTCTCTGGTTAACCACTGGGCTGTCTTAACCTTGAAAAGTCTAATTTTTAAAGTTAGCAGATTTATAGAAATTCCATACAAATTTATTTCCATTTACAGCACTGAAATTTTCCCAGAAGTGGGATTTGTGCATCTGTCACAAATGAGTGCCAGCCGAGGAAGATATCACCTCATTGCTATCTTTTTTAGGATACAGTTGCTGCTAGTGATAATATTATGCACTTAATCCTGATTTTCCTTCCCTCCCCCTTTTGCCACTTGCTCTCTTTTTTCTTTATCTTATCCAGAGGCGTCTTAGCCTGCCCACCTCACTCCTCTGCTCTGTAACAGGATCTCCTCAGCTGCTTTTGTGGGTGACAGAAAGGGCATGCTGAATGTCACCTCCTTGGCCAGCTCTTCTGCTGGTGTTTACGGGGAACATGAGGAAGTCTGAGGAACAGCACAACTCTGACACTCACTGAAGTGTTCTCACCCCAAATAAAAGTTTGCTGCTTTACGTTTCTCCACTGCTCTGTTACTTGGGCTGTGCTGCTCTAGAGTCTCATTCACAGTCATTTTGGTGAAAGCCACTGAGAAAGATGTTGTCCTTATGAGGCAGACTGTACAATCACCAGTCAGAAAAACCCTTTTTGCACACGAAACAGAACTTCTGCTTCTCTGTCCATAGTCTCTGAAAGGAGGACCGGGATTAGGAGATAGGAAGGCTACCAGAATAGTGAATAGTTGCCTCCAAATGTCAGGTCAGTGCTCACTGGTGACCACAGAAGGCAAAAAAAGTATCAGGAACTGTCAGGATCAACTGAGAACAAACAAGAAAACATTGTACCAGGCCCATAGACCACCTGCTGTCTGCAGATTTGGCCTGTGCAGTTAGGAAGGGTACGGAGAGCGAGGACAAAATTGATGGGACTACTGGGTTGTCAAGCTGGGAAAAGAACAACCAGGTGGGGAGAAGAGCATTCTTACATAATATTATAAATAGTACAGGCAAAGTGAAATTGGATTTTCACCAAGCATCCAGTGAACAGGAGATAATAATCACATAATGGCCACAGCAAAATGGCTTTGCCTATGCCAGAGTTCTGCAAGGCAGGATCCCCACTGTGGGAAGGCATCCAAGCAGTGAGCAGTACTAAAGAGCTGCTCCCAGAAATCACAGCCACAGCTTTTCCCCATCTATCCCACCAGCTGCAAGCCTGAAAAGTCAGTGATCTTCCTACACTTACCTGTTCAAGCTCAGTCACTTTCTGGCTCTCTCTCTGCGAACAGGCTCGTCCCAATGCTTGGATCAAAATGGCTGAAAAACCCCTTTCCTCATATGCTATTTCTGATAACAGAGAGCAATACAAGGGAGAAGCAGCATCAGTGTCTTTGATTAGGAAGCATCCTAGTGCTATAATGCCCATCTGTATTTTGGCAAAAAAAGCAAAACTGGTGTTTGTGGTTTGCTGTACAAACCATTTCTTTTGTACTAGTGATGAGGCAGAACGTTCTTCCTCTGGAGATTTTGAGGGAATATATGCTAATTCCTCTGAAAATAACAGGTGCAGCAAATGAACAAAAATCTTTGAGTGTCTCAACATTAGGTCATACACTGTCACTCTAAATGAGAGGAACCCACCCTCAGAAACATGTCCAAGCACAGCTGCTGTTACCAAGCCTGTCCCCTGTGTGACAGCATTAAGAGGTAGTTGATAACACATCAAACATTGATTTGTCTGTAAACAATGAACAGATGTATATAAGTTCTATGTTATGGAATATCTACTGTGGTTTATGAGGGTCTGAAGACCAGTCACTGTGCAAGTTGATTGAGTTAAGTAGGGCAGAGTATTCACCAGTAGGGACCTACCACATGCAGGGCTGATTTCCCTTCACCTGAGCTGTAATGTGTGCTCAGAGGAGCAGCACATCCATGCAGACATTCCTGATGCCTCCCATGGCCCTGAGCGCTTCTCAGTTCCTGGTCAGGCCCTCAGGGACCCCAATCACCTGAGGAGGAGCTGAAGTGGCCCCAGGCACAGGAGACGCTGCAATCTGTGTAGGCACCTGAGCCTGCTCTCCAGAACATCGACTCACAGCAGGAGGTTTCCTGCTGGAGCAGAACTGAGCAGCTCTGAGCTCTCTCCAGCCTCCCAGGGCTCACTAGCAGGGTGCGCAAGGGGATCCCTGTTGAAAGGGATGTCTGCTGTATCCCGTGAGCATTACAGGCTCCATGTGGGGGGGATAAGTAGGTGACTGAGACCTGAGAAGGCCAAAGGCTTAGGCTTCATATAGAGATAATAGGAATGTCCTTGTTCTTCTGTCTCTCAGGGGCACAGCAAATACATTCTTTTCAGTACAGTTTCGTGTGTGGAAATTACTTGGATTTTGTTTCAGTCACGTGACATTTTTCACCAGCTTGAGATGGTTTGTGCTCTAGAAGACTTCATCACCCGGATGGACCATCATGCAGAGGGTGGGTGTCTGAGGAGATTGGGGTGATGACAAATGTCTTGGGTATGAGAGTCTGCTATTCACAGGATCACACAGATCACAGAAGGGTTTGGGTCGAAGGGACCTATAAAGCCCATCTAGTCCAATCCCCCTGACATGGGCAGGGACATCATGTAATCTTATGTTCTTCAATGTTATGTTATGATCAGAAATGCCCCACAGATGGTATGTTAGCTGCTGCTTACTGTATCATACCCATATTTTCTGACAAATGGTACTTGGTGTCTCAGAATGAAAAAATGTTTGTACCAGATCCCTAAAGCCCTGTCTGTGGTGTGCTGAGGAAATGCTTACCAGCATACAATTACCACGGTGAATGTGTCCAGCCTGTGGTAGCAAGAGGACACTCCTATACTCTGCCTACCCTGCCACTCCTCACCTGGTGGAACTCCTTGCTGATGTGATGGGATGCATTTTGCTGCCCCAGTGAGCTCCACAGCTCTCAGACTCTGCCTGCATGTCATGCTGCTCTTCAAGGACTGAAAGCAACCAAAGCCTCCTGCTGCTGAGGATATTTCCAGATGATGTACTTAAGAAGCAATATTATGGAATTGGTGTTCTGGAGGGATTTGCTTTGGCAAGTTGCATGAAATTAACTGTCTCCAACAAAGCAGTGGAATCAAAGACTCATACCCAGTTGTCCACTTGAGAAATACTGTTTTTCAAGACCCAGGGAAATTTTGTTTTCTTAGCACAAGAAGTGAAGATGCAGATGCCTTTGCTGATTAGCTTTGAGCAATTGTCCGCTTTGGATAGATGAGGAAACCTCTACACTAAAGCCTCAGAGCTGCTGTTGTGACAGACCATTTGGAGCTCTTTAGTTCAGTCTCCCACTTCAAGCACATCTATTGCTGGTGTTGGTCCAATTAGCCATGGCTTTGGTGAGCCAAGCTTTTCAGACAGAGACTCCAGAAGCTCTATGGGTAACCTGTGCCATTTCTTCATTACTCAATAGTCAAGAGTTTTCCTAATATCTAGGTGAGAATTTTCCTAATGTCTGAGAATTTTCCTAGTGTCCAAGTGGAGATTTTCAAGCAACAATCTGTGGTTATTGCCCCTTGTTACATTGTCTGCTGTTCAGGAAAAAAGTTTGGCACATTGTCTTTGTAGCTGCCCCTCATGTACATTAGCCCTTTCCCCCTCAAACTAACCATACTCTCGAACTCTCTTCACAGCATAAGTTTTCCAGTCCCTTGCTCATCTTGCCAGCCACCTGCTGGACTCTCACCTTTTAGTTCTCCTCCCTTTGGAAATGGGGAACCTAAAACTGGACAAATCATTTCAGATGAGGACTCAGCAGAGTCAAGCAGAAGGGAGAACAGCTTTCTACAATCCACTGGCCCCACTTCTAGCACCACACAGTACTCGATTCTCCCTGGTTTTGGTTAGAACATGGTGCTAATAATACCAAGGTTGTGTTTGATCCCCGTATGGGCTATTCACTTAAGAGCTGGATTCAGTGATTCTTGTAGGTCCCTTCCCACTCAGAATATTCTGTGATTCTGTGACTCTTTGCAGTGAGAGCACTCATATTCATATCCACCAACATCCTTCCTCTTGGAGGGCCCTCTGTCCTAGTTAGGGGAGCACAAAGCAGAGAGCTTGAGAGTAGCTCCTGTGGTTAAAGATTTTGGATCACCAGACTCCAAGAAAAGATTCCTTTTCCTACTGCAAAACCTCCTGCCATATAGGCACATTCTTGTTTTTCCAGTTCATGATCTTGATGACTCTGAACAGGCAGGAGATGGAGGTTCCCACCAGCTGACACACAGCATCTGCAGGCACTTCCCCTTCCCCTCTCCGGCCGGGCTGCTGCCTACCTAAAAGTGCCTTCTCACTGCCCCTGTCCCTCAGCCAACCACTGGGATGGGGAGAAGGAAATACACATCTCCAGGGCTGGCAGAAAGGGAGCAGCTGCCTGATAATTGTCTCAAGAAGGATCTATTTTCAGCATGACTGAACCCTTTCTCCTCCAGGGGAATGTGTGCCTTCCCGACACCACATTGCTGTGCAGGACAGTCTGTATCCAGAGATGGCTCTCAGCCTGCTGCTTCCCTTTTATCTGTGCTGTGATTTGCTTCTGGTCCCAGTGAAGTCAAGGCCTGCAGAGATGGAAATAGGATTGACAGAAAGTTAATGGTCCCCAGGAAACATTGCATGTTTTTTTGCATTGAGGCACTTGCACTTCTTTCAACAGATTCCTTCCTGGACAGATTTCTCCTTGCTGTGCCTGGGTATAAGAAACATGGCAAAGTTTTCCCTGATGTAACTTTTTGGGATCTACAGAGTTAAACTACAGTGAAATCTAGATCATCCATTTCAGATTAGAGACTGTCTCTTTGCAAAAAACCACTATACCAGTGCCATATAAACGATACCTGAGTGAGAGAGAGGAGCTGTGTAAATTAAACCAAATCCAAAGCAGATGCTCAGTAGCTTAGACTGCCCTCCAGAGTTGCTCATGACAGCTGACTAAACACTTCACTTTTCGTTTAGTGAGCTTTATGTCCTACACTACAACGCTGAATGCTGGGTCATTTGCCCAACTTTTTTTGCACTTTCTCCTGCCTCCTCTTCCAGCCTCCACAAACTTATTCCTGTGTCTTTCTTGTCTAAACATTCACTGAGCATTCATGTACTATGTGTTCACAACACATGCTCTTACATCTGCCATTGCTTTAGCTCTAATTTTCTTCAAACAGATATTTTAAAACATCAGCTGAAAACACCAAAGGAGAAATTCTTGTTTTCTGTGTTTTATTTAGTTAATGCAAATGAGGAAAAAAGGAAATGGATCTGAATTTAGAGCTTTCGAGTGAAAATATTTTAACATTTTATCTTCTTTTTATGACTGTCTGAAAGAGCTTGTCTAATGCTGTTTCTTCCAGAGGAGTTGCTAGAATAGCCTTGCTATTCAATTTGAATGGCACTGGACTATTTAACACTGAATTTTAACACTAAATTCAATCAGACCCCGTCACCCCAGCTGGTCTGTGGCACCAAGATTGTTTTTGCATTGAAGTACAACTGACAGACAGGGGGGCAACACACTCAGTGTCATCTAGAAATGTTGCTAGTGGGGGAGGCAGTACTATTTAATGTAAAGTGTGTAATTTTAGCTGAACTTGGTATGCAAACTATTCTTCGCATATGGCTACATTTCCATATGCACCATTCTGGAGGATTTTGCTAGATTTCAGCAATCCTTCAATCCTCAAATGATTAATACCAAACACCTTTCAGGGATTTCACTCCAAGGCACCAAGCAAAGCCAACATACCCATAATCACATTATGTTAACGCTGGGATTTATACTGGTCCTGAGGTACTCATATAGAGATACTAACATAGACATAAGTCAATACCTGTGATGGGCACAGAAATTCCCATTAGGGATCCACAGTAACAATAGTCTCTGAATTTCAGCCAGCATATATAGTCACACTGTGGATTTGCATATGCTCACAGAAACCCTCGGGCAAAGTAGGACCTCCTGCCACATTTGATACAGGGTTAGGTGGGACAGTATATCCTTCAGCCCCTCTATACCCTGGGCAATCAGGCAGCATTCCAAATCTTCCTTGTAGGATGCAACTGTCTTCAGTTTCCTGAGTTTCCCTGTGTGAATCCTGTAGCATCCCTCTGAATAGAAGGCTGCCTTCCCTCCTGAGGAGGGGACTGCAACCAGAGTGTGCCTGGGCTGTCAGAGATCAAGGGATGCAGTCTCAGACCAGGAAGAACAGATTGGCAGAGAGTTTCTTCCCTGTTGACTCTGGGGACAGAGAACCTGTTCCTTCCCATTTCAGTGGATTAGGTTTACAGCTGCCATTTCTTTGTGCCAAGGAATGTGCTGATTCTTTCTGGTGACAGGAAAGCTGCCAGATTCACACCTTTGAGATAACAGTGCTAGTTCTCCTACTGAATAGGGTCACAAGCTCCTGTTCCTCAGCCCTCAGGCTGCCTATTTCCACATAGCTGTTGTGGCATGATATTGAGAACAGCTTCAGTCAGAGTGGGCCAGAACCACTGTTAGAACTGGGTCCTGCTGGGTTGTAGTCCTAACATCGAGATTCTTCTCCAAGGATCAAACAGAGACTGGTTTCATGAACTGGATAGTCCAATATTTGAGACAGTGAAGGCCAAGTCTCTGAAGTAAATGGCAAATGGTTTGGTCTCTAAACCAGCATATATATTCTTGTCTCCATGGATATTCTATTGAACGTACAGGCATCTCTTTCTGTTTGTATGCAAAGTGTGGAGTTACTGGGGGAATATAGATGCATCTGTGCACTTGAGTTGCTTCGCTTTAATGTCACAAAGAGTCTTTAGCTGGAAACCCACACATGATTTAGTTAACTCAGTTCACAAGACAGGTAAATACAGCAGTAAAGGCCTGAGTCTTTGTGATTCTACAGTTGCTGAAATCCATTTAACATTAAATGCTTTCTCTGTTACGGATAGTATGCAGCTGAGGACTGGTGAGGCCTGAGGTCAATCTGGGCTCCAATAATGCAAAGCAAGTGCAAAGCCCTGAACCTGGAGAGGAACAGCCCTAGGCACCAGTATATGATGGGTGCTGACCACCCGGAAAGCAGCTTCACAAAAAAGGATCTGGAGGTCCTGTGGGACACGAAGCTGAACATAAGCCATGTTCATGTCCTTTCTGTGAAGAAGGTTAACGGTGTCCTGGCTGCATCAGAAGTGTTGCCAGCAGATAGAGGGAGGTGATCCTTACCCTTGATCAGTACAGAGGGCACACCTGGAGTGTTGTGTCCAGTGCTGGGCTTCCCAGTATAAGAGAGATATAGAGCTAGTGGAGAGGGTCCAGCAAAGGGCCAGTAAGATCAATGAGTGACTGGAGCATCTCTCTCCTAAGGAAAGGCTGAGAGGCCTGAGACTATTCAGCCTGGAAAAGGCTCAGGTGAATCTCATCCATGGATATAAATACCTGAGGGGAAGGTGCACAGAGGATGAAATCAGACTCTTCAGTGGTGCCCAGTGACAAGACAAGAAGCAATGGGCATAATCTGACACACAGAAGGTTCCCTGTGAAAACTGGGAAACACTCTTCCTGTGAGGGTGACTGAGCACTGGCACAGGTTTCCCAGAGCTATTGTGAAATCTCCATCTTTGGAGATATTCAAAAGCCATCTGGATTAAAGCATCTCCTTCATTGCCATGTCCTGTTTCACATCCCTTTTCTGCGATTTGGACTGGTTTCAAAAAAAGACCCTGTGTTTCTAGCATGGCTTATGGGGACTTACTGGCACTAAATTCAATCTCCAAAGAACTGCTGAGTGATTGTCAATATCCGGAGACATCTCAACTCAGAGAGCACTTCCTGTTCAAATCAGACCTTCTCTCAGCCTGCCCAGAGCCTGCCCAGAGCTGCCTGGCCATGTGCTGCACTCCTGTGACAAGGATGGGTCCACATCCTGCACAGCACCACAGTAAAAACCCAGAAGAGCTCTCTGAGTACACTGGCTTTGTCATTAGCCACTGGGAAGGCAAAGATTTTTCAGTCCACAAAGTCAGGTGATCTAGCCCAGCACTCTCAGCTGGACTGTCCATGTAGAATAACATAGGATCTTTTCTGTTGGATCATCAAGTCCAACCTGTGACCAATCCCCATCTTGTCAACTAGACCAGAGCACTGAGTGCCAGATCCAGTGTTTCTTGTATACCTCCAGGGATGGGGACTCCACCACCTCCCTGGACAGCCCCTTCCAATGCCTGACAGCCCTATCAGTGGAGAAATTCTTCCTGAGGTCCAACCTAAACCTCCCCTAAATCTAAATGGCACAGCTTGAGGCCATTTCCTCTTGTCTTGTCCCTTGTTCCCTGGGAGCAGAGCCTGACCCCTACCTGACTCCATCCTCCTATAAGGGAGTTGCAGAGAGTGAGAAGGTCCTCCCAAGCCTCCTTTTCTCCAGGCTGAGACCCCTCAGCTCTCTCAGTTGCTCCTGGTGCTCCAAACCCTTCCCCAGCTCCATTCCCTTCCCTGGACATGCTCCAGCCCCTCAATGTCTTTCTTGCAGTGAGGGGCCCAGAATTGGATGCAGCACTCGAGCTTGTGGCCTCACCAGCGCCCAGCACAGTCACTTCCCTGCTCCTGCTGGCCACAGTATTTTTGATATAGGCAGGATGACACTGGCCTTCTTGCCCACCTGGCACATGTTGGCTTATGTTCAGTGGCTGTTGACTAGCACTTCCCAGGTCCTTTCCTGCTAAGCAACTTTCCAGACTTTCTTTCCCCAGCCTGGAGCGCTGTGAGGGGTTATTGTGGCCAAAGTGCAGGACCTGGCACTTGACTTTATTGAACTTCACACCATTGACCTTGACTCTTTGATCCAGTCTGTTCAGACCCCTCTGCTGAGTCTTCCTGCCCTCCAGCAGATCAACACTCCCACCCAGCTTAGTGTCCATCAGAAAACTCCCGAGGGTGCCCTCGATCCACTTATTCAGATCATTGGTAAAGATACTAAACAGGACTGGCCAAATACTAAGCCCTGGGGAACCCCACTGGATATAACTCCATCCGACACTCTCTGGGCCTGGCCATCAGTGTGTTTTTAACCCAGGGAAAATGCACCTGTCCAAGCCATGGCTCTCAGTTTCTCCAGATGAATGCTGGGGTAGATGGTGTCAAAGGTTTTGCTGAAGTCCAGGTAAACATATCCACAGCCTTTCCCTCGCCCACCCAGCAGGTCACTTGGTCGTAGAAGGAGATCAGATTGGTCAGGCGGGATCTGCCTTTCCTAAACCTGTGCTGGCTGGGCCTGGCTCCGTAGTGTATGTATCCTGTACATGCTGCGTGATAACACTCAAGATGATCTGTTCCATAACCTTTGCCAGCACTGAGAGGCTGAGAGGCCTGGAGCTCCCCAGATCTTCCTTCCAACACTTCTTGTGGATGGGCATCACATTGGCACCTCCAGTCATCTGGGACCTCTCTGGTGAGCAAGGACTGATGATAAATGATGGAGAGTGGCTGGGCAAGCTCTTCTACTACCTCCCTCAGTGCCCTCGGGTGAATCTCATCTGGCTCTGTGGACTTGTGTCTAAGTGGCTCAGCAGGTCACTAATTGCTCCTGGGTCACAGGGAGTCCATTCTGCTCCCCATCCCTGTCTAACAGCTCAGGGGGCTGGTTCCCCGGAGAAAAATGGCTCTTCTTGTTGATGACTAAGGCAAAGAAGGCATTAAGTTCCTCAGCCTAAATCTGACAGGATTTAAAACAGTTTACGTGACTGTGCCCTGTTCCTGAAACTAGACCAGTGTCTCTCCAGCACTACCAGCAAATCCCCTTCCCCCCCCCATCAGCATTATACAGGCATGTCTGCCACCCCCAGTGGTCTGGTAAAGATATCACTGTGGTGTCTTGGACTGTTCAAATGTCTAAGTGTGCAAGATATTTGTGATGAAATGGAAGAGCTGGGCTGAGGATATATTGCATAGAGAGCATCTGGGACTGCATGCTGAGATGATGTGTTTGTGCATATGTCCAATTATTTGTATAGGCATGAGTGAATAGTGGATTCTTCTATCAGCTGTAGGCAGGGAAAAAACCTGTGGAAGGTATTCCAAATCAGAGTTACCCTTCCTACGTTTACAGGCATGGGAATATCTAGACAAAACTAAGAAGTTTTCGGCAAAAGCAGGGAGTATCTCTTGCTCCCTGGCATTAACCTGCAGATCAGAAGTCTCAGGAGGTATAATCCCTCACAAGGTTCACAATAACATTTCTTGGAGAATCTCCCACTTATTTGCAATTTGCAAAGAGGCATGCATGTACATGCCTCTGCGTGTGTGTGTGTGTGTGTGTGTGTGTGTGTGTGTGTGTGTGCGCACTCTTCCTGATATCCCCAAAGCTACCTCACGTCTCTGTCAGAGGCATCAGCTTAAAAGCCCAGGTAGGACCCAGCCTCTCCTTGTTGCAGTGTTTGGCTGACCATCCTGCTGTGCCTGTTATCCTGCTCAGCTCTTCTACATCTGCACCTCTGCTTTCAAAATTTTACCAACAAAACTGCCAAAAGTTTTTAATAATGGTGATTTATCTTTTAACATCTTGTTTTATCTATTGTACAGCTGGGATAGCTGGGACAGACATACCAAGAAATCCATCTTGGGTTGTGCAGTGAGTCGTTGGGAAAGGCAGCAATAGAATCCATAAGTCCTGAATCCAAGTTCTCTAAGTGCTTTGACTAGTCCGGATTCCCTCCCTAACACCCTTGTGAGATTGTTTATAGGAGCTGTATTCATATAGTCAGTAAGACATCAAAATTTTCTAATTATATCTAGTCATGTCAAATGACAATTATGCCCTTAGTTCAGTTTGCCAGACAATGCTTTACCAAAGAAGGCTTGCCAAAAATGTTTTGACCGAAGAAAGAGGAGGCATCTGTAGCATCTGCAGACGAGATCGTATAAAATGTCCCTGCGACACGTCTGCCCTGGCTCCAGGGAAAGCTCCAAGGTAGGTGAGGGGGGTCTGCAGGCTGGCAGGAAGGGATGGTGCCCTTATGTGCCACAACATTCCTGCTGCTTCCAGTGTTCGTGTCCAGGAGGAGACTCCATTATAAACCTGCTCTCAAGGCATCTGCATGTTTTTACTCTGGATTTCTGTGCAGCAGCAATGAGGGAACTGCCATTTCTGTTTTACAGTACTGACCAGTTGCCAGCCTGCAAGCCACCCATCTGGTGTCACAGGAGGTAAGAACCTGATTTACTGATTCTTAGAGGGCAGAGACAGATCCCTTTGGACGGGGTTTCTGGCAGGCTCACTGGTTCACCCTATGTGCAAACCTGGTGGGATTGCAGTAGAAAGGGGGGGTGCCCAAGGCTGCGTTTGAAGCCTCTGAACACTGATGATAGACCAGAAAATGCCCATGGGGACATTCTTCACTTCTGCTTACTTGAACCTTACAGAAATCAAGGTGCGCTGCTTTCCCATCTTTGCTATGGCAGCAGGAGAATGGGACCAGATAAGCACAGCAGGAAAAAGTGCAAAATCCTATATTCTGCCCAAGAATATATTAATTAATAAATCATCTGAGCAAATGCACCTTCTAACCACCTTTGTAAAGTGCCAGAACTCTCTTACCCATTTTCTTACTCCAGACAAAAAAATATATTCATTACCTAATGAACAAAGATAGAATAAATTTTACTAATGTAGCTAGAGAATTTTCAAATGCAGTTGGCTAAATTTAGGTACCTACACGTTTAATACATCATCTGAAGAAATACCCTCTTTTTTGTTTTTAACATTTGAGAACTCACCTGTTCCTGGATTTTTTCAGTAGGTATTTACTTGGGATCTTAACGCAGTCCTGGAATTCCAATTTCAATTCTTGAATTTTATTTCACCTAAGTCAGAATTTTGGGGCTGAAATTATTTAGGTGTTGTAGTGAATGACAACAAATGTGTGCAGCAAATTAAATTGTAGCAGAATATTAAAAGGCCACAAAGCCTGCCCTTCTTTTCTTTTTCAGTTGACAACTTCATTAGCAACATTCATTAATTTCCCACTACCTTTGCATTACCATTACATTTAATAGGTAAATGTCCCACAGATTCAATGTTTTCCAAGATTGTAGTTCACCTGCACTACAGTTTTTCAGTAGTTTTACTTCACCGTTCATCCTTTTAATGAATTTGCCTAATAGCGATGTCTTAGTGAAACTTCCTTAACAAATTCACTCTTGTCTTACAGGCACAGTATTCTTAAAGCACCAAACCCATAGTTCTGAAAAGGTCATTAATGAGTGTTTGAAGACCTAGACTACATGAAAGCCCCTTATTTTCTAAGTTGACGTAAAATTAAATATCTACTTATCTCATGTTAAAATACTCAGAGTATGAAGAGAAAGCAAGGCACAGGATATAACATTTTCCCAAATCTTGAAAAAATGTAAGTAATCAGTGCCATACTGTTTTTCCTCAGAGCCATCTGCTGACGTATCCTCAGCAGACGTAAAGAACAGCCATGGCCTCTGGAGATGCTGAGATGGCTGTTTTTGGGGAGGCGGCTCCTTACCTCCGAAAGTCAGAAAAGGAGAGAATTGCAGCCCAGAACAAGCCTTTCGATGCCAAGTCATCTGTCTTTGTGGTACATCCTAAAGAATCCTTTGTAAAAGGGACAATTCAGAGCAGGGAATCAGGGAAAGTCACTGTCAAGACTGAAGGGGGAGAGGTGAGTGAAAAACAAGCCTGAAGAACAACATTTTCTTCCCACTCTGGGTTCTTAGCTGACATCCATGCATGTCCTCCTGCCTCTGATAGACCCTGACTGTGAAGGAAGATCAAGTCTACTCCATGAACCCTCCCAAGTATGACAAAATCGAGGACATGGCCATGATGACCCACCTCCACGAACCCGCTGTGCTGTACAACCTCAAAGAGCGTTACGCAGCCTGGATGATCTACGTAAGTGGCAGCAGCAGCTTCCTTTGGGCAGCTGGAGGAACTGCTCTGCCAGGCCCAGGGGAAGCCAACGTGCTGTGTCCCTTCCTCGCAGACCTACTCGGGTCTCTTCTGCGTCACTGTCAACCCCTACAAGTGGCTGCCCGTGTACAACCCGGAGGTGGTGTTGGCCTACCGAGGCAAGAAGCGCCAGGAGGCCCCTCCACACATCTTCTCCATCTCTGACAACGCCTATCAGTTCATGCTGACTGGTGAGTGCTTGACTTCCCTCATACCCATCTAATCAAAAACCCTGCTGATCTCACTGGGACACGTGACAAGCCAGCTAAAAGCACCACAGAGCTGCATGACTGTGAAATTGAGTGAGTTATGCAGCAAATAATTTCAAGTGAAAATGACCCAAAAGCATGCATAGACTTACTATAATGTATTATTTTCACTTTATTGTACAAAATTCTATACTCTCCCACTGCACAGTAGAAGAAATAGTGTTTGACTCAGTTTTCTACATTTTTTCACTGATAAGAAAGTTATTATTCCACATAATCCAGTACTTTGAACATGGGTAGGCAATGCGTTTATATTTCCTGATGAGAACTATGTCAAGGGCAAGTTGATACATAGCTTGTCTTAGGTCCAGATGCCCCTGACTCTTCAATATATCCATTTGGGCTTATTCTTAATACCGTTAGGACCTAGAAGGGAACTGGGTAGTCTTAGACTTTCTGAAGAATCCCCAGCTTCTATTTACACCTTTACTTCTATTCAGCTTAGGGTTACCCAGGGTTACCAGGTTACCAGGGTTAACACAGCTCTCATTGTGCCTCTTCCCCAGATCGGGAGAACCAGTCCATCCTGATCACGTACGTACACCCCCTGCTCGGGTCCCTGAGGGGCTGCCCAGGGCCAGGGCCCCTCCTGCCTGACCACACGCTCTCTGCTTCTCTCCTTACTCTGACAGCGGAGAATCTGGTGCCGGGAAGACTGTGAACACAAAGCGTGTCATCCAGTACTTTGCAACAATTGCAGCCAGCGGGGACAAGAAAAAGGAGGAGCAGACATCAGGCAAAATGCAGGTGAGTCAGGAAGAACAGACTGGACACTTGGGCTGTCATTACCCTGTCAACTCAACACAGCCCATGAGTAATTTTCCCTCTGCAGGGAACGCTTGAGGATCAAATCATCAGCGCCAACCCACTGCTGGAGGCCTTTGGAAACGCCAAGACCGTGAGGAACGACAACTCCTCACGCTTTGTGAGTTGGTGACTTGGACAAAATCTCTCCCTCTCATGGCAGGACAAGTGATGCCTGAGTAGGTCTCCACGTAAAGGAGATGTCAGAGGAAACCATACAGGCTGAAATGCTGCTGCTTCTCCCTAACAGGGCAAATTCATCAGAATCCACTTTGGGGCCACAGGCAAACTGGCTTCTGCTGATATTGAAACTTGTAAGAGACTCTCTTGGACTGGTCCAATCCCTTCCCAAATTCCCACCTCCATGTGCATTGCTGTGCCTAACTCTGTCCTACCATCCTTGACAGATCTGCTGGAGAAGTCCAGAGTCACTTTCCAGCTCAAGGCGGAAAGAAGCTACCACATCTTTTATCAGATCATGTCCAACAAGAAGCCAGAGCTAATTGGTAGGAGATGTCACCGAGCTTTTTGAAGGAAAATCTCTGAGAAAGATTCAACTACATTACAAAAAGTATTAAATTTAACCCATGTACACATTTGTTTTCAGAAATGCTCCTCATCACCACCAACCCTTATGATTTCCCTTTTGTGAGTCAAGGTGAGATCAGTGTTCCCAGCATTGATGACAAGGAGGAGTTGATGGCAACAGACGTGAGTAACATACAAAACAGGTCAACAGGTATAGGTCATACATCACATAACACACAAATATTTCACTTTGCTGATTGTATTATCAGAGTGCCATTGACATCCTGGGTTTCACTGCTGATGAGAGAACAGCCATCTACAAGCTGACAGGGGCTGTCATGCACTATGGGAACCTGAAGTTCAAGCAGAAACCAAGAGAGGAACAGGCAGAGCCTGAAGGCACAGAAGGTATTATTGAGCTCAATAATTAACCCTTCTGTAAGCCACTGTGGAAAACAGCAAAAGTTGTTAATTGTTGGACTTTAGGATCCCAAGAAAATTAGTCAGCCAGGAAAAAAAAACCTGTCCCTTGTCTTTGGTACACCAAGTTCCCTTATTTCAGGATTTATGTATCTTATGCTATGAACAGTTAGCAGTATAAACTTCCAGGAAGTCAGGAGTGATGGATGTTCCTTTAGTCATGCCTTTGTTGGAATATGGCTTGCAACTGCGAAACAGCCCAGTGATTCAGTTCTAACATGAGAGGGGACAACGTTCCCATTTGTCTTCCCCTATTCAACACTGAGGGAAGGCAGCTGTAAGAGGTGTATTTGATTCCTCTCCTTTATGGGCACAGGACCTACAACCTCTGTCTCCAATTCTGTGAGCAACACCTCCTCTTGCTAAAGGACAAGGCAGGAGGTGGGGAGCACCATAGGTAACAGGATGAAGCCCAATTAGTTTTACTGAGTATCAGAAACAAAAGCTCAGAAAGGGTTCTAGATCTGAAAGAGAACAGAGATATTGTCTCTGTGTTCCACTCTAAATATTGTGTGGTCTAGATCACCTGAATGCAGATCAGTACCTGGTTGTTGTCACTGCAGCTCCTGAGCTGCAGATGCACTAGCAGCTTTCAGACTAACAAGCTTCATTTTTCAGTTCAGTGCCAGGAGACTTTTGGAAACATCATCACTTTCTACATGTTCCAGGGAAGATTTTAAAACATAAATTGTTTTAGAAAAGCTCAATATGCATAATGACAAGTGTGATGTTGCCAAGATTCCCTCTATGAGAGTCTATCAAAAGTTTTCAAAGAACAGAAATCTGAACCCTGCAGCCTTTAGGCTGAATCCTGGGAAGACTGCTCCAAGATTCAAAGTTCACTGGATGTTAAATTCTTCTTTTTTCCTCTGCCTTTTCAGTTGCTGACAAGGCTGCCTACCTGATGGGCCTGAACTCAGCTGACATGCTGAAGGCCCTCTGCTACCCCCGAGTTAAGGTGGGGAATGAATATGTGACTAAGGGTCAAACAGCACAGCAGGTAAGAAACATGTTGTAGCCTCTAACCATGTTTAGAATTAATATCCTGTTGATTTTCCTCTGCCCTGTATGGTAACACCAGACATTTATTCTTTCCTATAGGTGCACAATTCAGTGGGTGCCCTGGCAAAGGCTGTCTATGAGAAGATGTTCCTGTGGATGGTTGTTCGCATCAACCAACAGCTGGACACGAAGCAGCCCAGGCAGTACTTCATTGGTGTGCTGGACATTGCTGGCTTCGAGATCTTTGATGTAAGTAAGATTTCGTAAGAGCTACTTGGAAGTGACAGCTGAATGTTATGATCAATTTGAGACATTTTAAAGAAGACATAATATTATCAGATGATTAGTGTTATTTTTCTTTTTTATTATGAATTAAAAAATGACTTTTCAAAAGATTTGTCTTATTTCAAGATGTGAAAACTCAAAAGTACAGAATGGTCCAATCAGAAAAACTCCTTGGTTATATAGTCAGGGACAAGATAGTATAAAAATATGTACACCACGATAGTCCGAAGTTTGTGTTTCTTCTTCCTGTAACTTGGTATATATTATATCTTCACAACTTTATTAATGAAAAAAAATTCCTTGTGGACAATTAATTTGATGCCTTTCTCTTTTTCATTATGTAGTCACAAAGCAGACTGAAGAAATGCACAGGATGGACAATGAAGCCAAGATAACTCCATTCCTTAGTTTTAAAGGAGGTTTTGCAATTATTGCTGCATCTTTCTATATGTATTCTTCTTATTTTATTTCCAGTTCAACAGCTTTGAGCAGCTGTGCATCAACTTCACCAATGAGAAACTGCAGCAGTTCTTCAACCACCACATGTTCGTGCTGGAGCAGGAGGAGTACAAGAAGGAGGGAATTGAATGGACATTCATTGACTTTGGGATGGACCTGGCTGCCTGTATTGAGCTCATTGAGAAGGTATCCTACCTGTTCAAATGAGTTACATGCAGAAAAACTCTGTGGTCTCATTGTTCAAAGGGATCTTCTATGTTCCTGTGCAAGTATTCTGCTTTTCTTATTCAAAATACCTTTCCCCGCAGTTTACTTTTTCTGTTAAGTGAGAAATGAAGGAGAGTGTGGCAGATGTGTGGCAGACTTGTGGCAGCAAGCCTGTACTGATCTCTTTCCAAGCACAAAAAGTTTGTTTAACTCCCAAAAAGAGTGTTCTTCCAAACCAGCTAGAGCCAATTTCCAGGTCAGTGTGCCCTCCTCACCTTTCAGCTCTGACAAGAGTGCTTGTACAGCAGAACACCTGCATCTTTGCAAAATGGATGCAGAGGATGGACACACATAAATAACTGTCAGTACACAAGTCACACTTGCAGGTGCCTCCTTTGACTAACAGTGTGAAGGCAGTTGTACTGCACATGAGATAGCAAGTTCAGTAGCTGGCAGATGATGAGTAGTTGGAATCACAGAATCAGCTCTGGGCATCACTTAACCCAACCCGCTTGTTCAAGGCAGAGTCAGCTAGAGCGGTTTACTCAGGACCATGTCCAGTTGGAGTTTTAATATCTCCAAGGGTGCAGATGCCACAGATACTTCAGGGAACTTGTTCTAACTCTGGACCATCTTCACAGTAAAGAAGGTTTTTCTTCTCATTAAATGGAATTTAGTGAATTATGCCTCTTTCTTCTTGTCCCATCACAGGGCATCACTGAGCTCTCTCTTCTCTCCCTCCCATTAGGTATTTATATAGATTGATAAGATCTCCCAGACCCTTCTCATTTCCATGCAGGACAGTCCTGTCAGCTTATTTTTGCATGTCAGACGTTCCGATCGTTTAAATATATCTGTGGCCTGCCACTGGGCTCGCTCTACTACGTCCATGGGAGTAGCCAAGAGCTAGAACAGCACTCCAGATGTTTCTCATCAGAGCTGATTAGAGAGGAAGGATAGACTCCCATGAGCAACAGAATTTAGCTGAGGATGAGTTGGCTCCCTTTGCTGTAATGGTGTATTTTCAGCTCATGTTCAATGTGTCTAACACATCTGTTTTTGCTCTCAGTCCCACCACATAAGAAGGTAGTGCTCTAATTTTATAAAGCACATTCTCCACACAAACTAGATTAATTTCTATTATTCTTTATAGTTAATTTTGTATTAAAAATATAGGTATCAATGTATTCAATCCCACTTTCTAGAAGAAAATGCAATGAAATATTAATATTTTCTGATGTGTATCTCAATCTTTGTTCCATTACTGTGTCTATATGAAGGTCATTATTGCCCTGAAAGCTAAATTACAATCTGTCTCCCTTGTGATTTCTCCCAGCCAATGGGCATCTTTTCCATCCTGGAAGAGGAGTGCATGTTCCCCAAGGCAACTGACACCTCTTTCAAGAACAAGCTCTATGACCAGCACCTGGGCAAGTCCAACAACTTCCAGAAGCCCAAACCTGCCAAAGGCAAGGCTGAGGCCCACTTCTCCCTGGTGCACTACGCTGGCACAGTGGACTACAACATCACTGGGTGGCTGGAGAAGAACAAGGACCCCCTGAATGAAACTGTCATTGGGCTGTACCAGAAATCATCCGTCAAGACCCTGGCCTTACTCTTTGCCAACTATGGTGGAGCAGAAGCAGGTTGGTTCTATGAATCCCATATTTTCACTGATGTACAGCTTACAAAAAGGAATAATAAAAGGCAAAAGCAAAAATCTAAAATCTGTTTTATTTATTTTTAATTTAGCCGAGGCCAGTGGTGCAGGCAAGAAAGGTGCCAAGAAGAAGGGTTCTTCTTTCCAGACTGTCTCGGCTCTTTTCCGGGTACAGTAGAGACTTCACTCTTTCTTCCTAAGATAAGGAGTAAACCCACCAATCACTATGGCTTGTCTTTTTTTGGCTTAGTTCTTTTAAAAGATCCTGAAGTTCTTGGGCCACATTTTACTAGGAATAAATCCAGTGTAATCTACTCATACTCCTTTCCACTGAATGCACAGCTTTTCTGTTTGCCCACTTGTCTGAGGATGGTGTTTCTAGATGGAAGAATGTCATAAAAAAAATGTCTAAAATATACTTAAAATAGACCAGATTTCCTCCAGATGCACGCCTCTGGCTTCAGAAGCTGTTATTGCCCTTTTACAACAATCTGGCCACTGTTGACCTGTTTACTCCATTTATATGTCTAGTTTTTCTGTCTGACTCAAGGATCAATTTCTTATACTTGAAATACCATCACTCCTTATGGATTTTTAAGATGTCAATACTTCAGTCCTTTGTCATAATCAAGTCTTGCTTCCTGACTGCTCCATACATCTCTTCCAGGTGAAATACCTCCTGTCTCCTGAGGTATTACCTTTTTCATCCTTCATGTATGCCTCCCTTCTTGATATCGCTTAATTTCTTCTACAGGTCTGCTGTCGTATGATTCTTCATCACCTGACAGCCTCTAGGCAGTGCTCTGAAACACGACATGGGCATGTGTATATGCCCCCCAAAAAATAATCATAGAATTGTAGAATATGCTGAACTGGAGAGGACCCATCAGGATCATCCAGTACTGGCCCTGCCCAGGACATCCAAACTATTCCACCTTGTCCCTGAGAGCATTGTCCAAACACTCCTTGAGCTCTGGCAGTCTTGGGGCCATGATCACTGCCCTGGGGAGGCTGTTCAATGCCCAACCATCCTCTGGGGCAATTATCATAGCTGTACTGCGTGTATCATTTAAAAATAATGCAAAAAGTCTATCTCTAAAGGTAATAAGACTTTAGGAGGTAATGTTGTAAAAGAACTATTGTTTGGTGCATTTGGGTTGCATTTCTGTTATGTTTTTAAATTTTCTTCCACTATCCCTCTTATTTAGACATGTTAATGTTTATGCATCCTAATGTTTTCTCTGTTTTATTTACATGCTTTCTGGTGTCCTCTAGAAGCACCTGCTTCCCTCCCCTAATTATAGACAATAATTTTTTATAAATAACTATACAAATATCAATTACAAAACAAGGGATGGGATTCATCTCACTTTGCCATACAAGATAAATGTATATTCTAGACATATAAAACTGGTTTTGTTCCTTTTGCTTTTAGTAGGGAAAACACGAAGGTTTTGTGTAGTGTGCTCCATATGACCCAGCTTTGATGCCTCCTGCAGAATGCTTCCCACTCATTGCCTCTTAGGAGTACTACTTTATCTCTCTGGGTACATCCTGTGGATATAATTTCTCATAGAGGCATTCCACTAGAGTCAGTGAAATGTATTACAATTCTATGTTTAAGAGTACAATATTTTCTACAGATTACTCAGAAGAACTTCATACATTAAGTTAATAACAGCAAAGATCTGTGGAAAGTCAGAAAACCTGATGCAGAGAGCTTCAGTTCAGGGTTCTGCTCATTTGTGTACATCTCATTTCAGAGGGCTTGATGCTTACAGATGAAATTACGTTTGCTAATATCAACTTTTCCTAATGACTCTTCCAGGAGAATTTAAACAAGCTGATGACCAACCTGAGGAGCACCCACCCCCATTTTGTGCGCTGCATCATCCCCAATGAAACGAAAACACCTGGTAAGAGGCTTACATATGTATTGAATGTTCTCAGTATGATGCAGCTCTTGCTCTCCGTGTTACAGAATATGGTGTGTATTTGTGCTCTGCATTGCTCAGGTGCCATGGAGCATGAGCTGGTGCTGCACCAGCTGCGCTGTAACGGCGTGTTGGAAGGGATCAGGATTTGCAGGAAAGGATTTCCC
This sequence comes from Corapipo altera, assembly GCF_003945725.1. Lineage (NCBI taxonomy): Eukaryota > Metazoa > Chordata > Aves > Passeriformes > Pipridae > Corapipo > Corapipo altera. The sequence goes on from NW_020884993.1 coordinate 1,219,232, forward strand.
AACAGAGTCCTGTATGCAGATTTTAAACAGAGGTCAGACTTCATCCCCTTACTGGATCACTTTGCCCATCTTGAGTAGCTTGTGAAATTTAATTTTTCCCTCCTGTGCCTAAAGCCTTCCCTATAGTTTCAGTTTAATAAGTGCTGTTACATTCTCAACTGTTCTTAGACTCTTTCTTTCCATGTAGCAGCCAGTTGGTCTCAACAACAGACCTCTTCATATTCATAAAATTATAGAATCATTTAGGTTGGAAAAGACCCTTAAGATCATTGAGTCCAAAGCAAATCCTTCCATTTTTTTCCTCAGATACAAAGTATTAAATGCCAGTGCTATCCCAGAGGGACAGTTCATTGACAGCAAGAAGGCTTGTGAGAAACTTCTTGGATCAATTGATATAGACCACACTCAATACAAATTTGGTCACACTAAGGTACAAGATCTGCTTGCTTCAAGTACCATGGGTTTTTGGTTTGCATGGCTTGAGACTGACACTCAGTTACTCCAGACAGTAAGTGAAATGATCCAATGGTGTATGTAAAAGAAATCAATCAAGTAGTTTTTTACTCAACATTTGAATAAACTGAAATTCATTGCCATAGGATGATTTAATTAAGGTTTAAATAAGTGTTCCTAATTTAAGACAAAATTGTAGAATGAAAGAATCAAGGGTTAATACAAATAAAAGCAAAATATCTGGCTATTATAGTTCCTCAACTGCAGGTAACCAGAAGCTTGGAGTTATAAAAGAGTCGGGCACTACATATATTCTTTGTGGTTTTGCTCTTTCTCTTAACTTCCCATAGTGCCTGTCATGGGGGGAAGGGCACCAGGTTACCCTGAACAAGCACGTACACTGCACCTATTTCATGTTCTTACCTAAGGTGTTCTTCAAAGCTGGGCTCGTAGGCCTCCTGGAGGAGATGAGGGATGAGAAGCTGGCACAGCTCATCACTCGCACACAGGCCAGATGCAGGGGTTACCTGATGAGAGTGGAGTACCAGAGAATGGTGGAGAGAAGGTAGGCTTTTCTTCAAATCAGGTTCACCCTACCTGGCTTATTGTGTCATCACAGTATAAATATTGAATAATAATTTGACTTACCTTTCAGAGAGTCCATCTTCTGCATCCAGTACAACATTCGTGCATTCATGAATGTCAAACACTGGCCCTGGATGAAGCTCTTCTTCAAGATCAAGCCCTTGCTGAAGAGTGCAGAGTCTGAGAAGGAGATGGCCAACATGAAACAAGAGTTTGAGAAAACTAAGGAAGAACTTGCAAAGTCTGAGGCAAAGCGGAAGGAGCTGGAGGAAAAAATGGTGAAACTGGTGCAGGAGAAAAATGACCTGCAGCTCCAAGTGCAGGCTGTGAGTATTACCAGTGTGTTTTATCCCAACTCTGCTGTGACTATCAAGTTGATATTTACAATTACACTTTCAAAAGACACATAGAAACTAAAATTAAGCTCAGTTCAATTTTGATTCTTTAAGTGGTGCTCTTACAAGCTCTTACAAGCTTTATTAAGGACTGTCAGCATATTACCTGGGTGAGACTTTCTATGCTGTACGCTGAGCTCTCTTAGCATTTCTCAGAATTGCAGACTAATCACAGCTGGAAGAGACCTTCAAGACCATCTGCTCCAACCATCAGCCCAGTACCACCATAATCCCTCCTAAACCAAATTCCCAAGTACCACATCCAGACTCCTGTTGAACACTTCCAGAGATGGTGACTCTACCACCTCCCTGGGCAGCTTATTCCAATGCCTGACCACTGTTTCAGTGAAAATTTTTTTTCTGATATCAAATCTGAACCTCCTCTGGCACAACTTAAGGCTGGTATTTCACTTGAGACATGGCAGAAGAGACCAACCCTCACCTCACTACACCCTCCTTTCAGGCAGTTGTAGAGAGCAATGAAGTTCCCCCTGAGCCTCCTCTTCTCAAGACTAAACAAACCCAGCTCACTCAGCCACTCCTTATAGGACTTGTTTTTTTGATCCTCCACTGCCTGCACTGCCCTTCTGCTTATATCAGAACAATCAAGAAACTTTTCTTTGTAAAATGTTTGTTTTGCTAGTACTTTTTTCCTATGTCTCCAAAACTGAATGTGCCTCTCCTTACACACTCATAATGAAGAATTCTCAGGGCAACGTAAGACATTACTTTCCTCTCCTTATTCTCCAGTAGAACAAGATAACTTGTTTCTTTCTGTTTTAGGTGGTGGCTTGAATAGTCAGGACAGTAACAGACTTTACTATGGTATAATACTGAACTAAGAGGAAAGAGAATTTAATATTCTCACTCACCCTCCTACATCACTAAGAATCATTACACAAAATCACGTGCTACATCTGTGGTGTAACAGTGCTGTGCTTTCTAAATTAAGTCAGTCACAGAATAGAAAAGACTGACTCCTCCAAGTGATACTATGCAGCATATGTGACATACAGAAAAAGCCACATGCCCCCCTTTTTAAAGAGTCTTGAGTTGTAAAAAGATGAAAGAATCCACGCACTGCTAATATTATTATTTTTCTTTCATACTATTTCTGTTGGACTGAAACCTGAGACAAAATATAACAAATACCACAGGACCTATGTTGCAGAAAAGAAGCCTAGAGGCAAATTTTCCAGAAGGTCTTTTTCTTCTTAGCTGATGACAGTAGCACAGAGAAGAGACAAGGCTGACAGATGCTGAGTATTTTGGGGCCAATGGTGTTGAAAATATAAATCAGAAACAGTTACTCCAGAAAGAGAGTAAGGTGAAAAAAGACAAATACAGGAATGGTGTCAAGATAATTGTGTCTTCAGTATTTATATGCATCTTGGCATATGACTATCACTCAGAACTTCACAAACATGGGAGATATTCCTATGATTAAACCTGAATTTATGCACTTTGTTCCAGTGTTTGATACTGTGGGATAAGATTGGATTCTGTACCCTGCACGAATATATAAATACTCAAGACTTGAGATAGATTGAAAAGGATTTTACTTGGTTTAAGATTTAAAACCAGTCTGTTTCAAAACTAACAATATAAAATCAATTCTAGATTATATGTCATTTTATTGGAACATGTATCAAATTTTTAAATACAAAATTGCTATCCAGGACTCTGAATTATGCAGGTAAAAATCTCAATATTCCCTCAAAAAGCGTATCCCCAACAATGGCATTTTCCCACCAGGAAGCTGATGCTCTGGCTGATGCTGAGGAAAGGTGTGACCAGCTCATCAAAACCAAAATCCAGCTGGAAGCCAAAGTTAAAGAAGTGACTGAAAGGGCTGAGGATGAGGAGGAAATCAATGCTGAGCTGACAGCCAAGAAGAGAAAACTGGAGGATGAATGTTCAGAGCTGAAGAAAGATATTGATGACCTTGAGCTAACACTGGCCAAGGTGGAGAAGGAAAAACACGCAACTGAAAACAAGGTATGAGGCAGAAAAACTCACCCACACGCCAGAAAAGAGTCCCGTGCTCTTCCAGGACTTCTGTATCTACTTCCTTGATTTACGCTTGCTTCCTTCTTCCTAAAGGTGAAAAACCTCACAGAGGAGATGGCAGCCCTGGACGAGACCATCGCCAAGCTGACAAAAGAGAAGAAAGCCCTCCAAGAGGCCCATCAGCAGACCCTGGATGACCTGCAGGCAGAGGAGGACAAAGTCAATACACTGACCAAAGCCAAGACCAAGCTGGAGCAGCAAGTGGACGATGTAAGCCCACGGACACACAGCAGGAACAGACAGGTATGGAGTTTGAGCTGGCTGGTGGAGCACTGATGGCCTTGTTCTGTGTAGCTGGAAGGGTCCCTGGAGCAAGAGAAGAAACTGCGCATGGATCTGGAGAGAGCCAAGAGGAAACTGGAAGGAGACCTGAAGCTGGCCCAGGACAGCATCATGGATCTGGAGAATGATAAGCAGCAGCTGGATGAGAAACTGAAGAAGTAAGTGTGGCCCTGGGGCACCTCAGTGCTGGGCTGCAGCTCTTGTCTTTTTCCTTTGAGCTGTAACCCACTTTGCTTTGCCCAAAGGAAAGACTTTGAAATCAGCCAGATCCAGAGCAAAATCGAGGACGAACAACTTCTGGGCATGCAACTACAGAAGAAGATCAAGGAGCTGCAGGCAAGTGTCTGCCCTTCCCCTGCCTACCCCAGGCTCGGCTCAGGGAGGAGGAGGGCACGGGTGTGAAGGGTCCCTCGTGTTCTCCAGGCCCGTATTGAGGAACTGGAGGAGGAAATCGAGGCCGAGCGAACCTCTCGCGCTAAAGCAGAGAAGCATCGGGCTGACCTGTCCAGGGAGCTGGAGGAGATCAGCGAGCGCCTGGAAGAAGCAGGAGGGGCGACGGCAGCTCAGGTGGAGATGAACAAGAAGCGGGAGGCAGAATTCCAGAAGATGCGCCGGGACCTCGAAGAGGCCACGCTGCAGCACGAAGCCACGGCTGCCGCCCTGCGCAAGAAGCACGCGGACAGCACAGCTGAGCTGGGGGAGCAGATCGACAACCTGCAGCGCGTCAAGCAGAAGCTGGAGAAGGAGAAGAGTGAGCTCAAGATGGAGATTGATGACTTGGCCAGTAACATGGAGTCTGTCTCCAAAGCCAAGGTATGGAAAAATGGACTGTAAACCACTTGAAAATTAATTCCATTGAAATACATCCTTTCAAATTACAGCCTGGTTACCATCTAACTCCCTGTCTCTCTATGGAGCTGTGTTTCTTACCTTCTAACATCAAGCAACAGTCCAGACCGTGCAAGTCTGTTCATGTTTTTCTGCTTAGAGTCCCGCTCTTCTGAATAAGAAGGCGTCTAGATCCTAATCTTCTTTCATTCTCTGTGACCTCCACAGGCAAATCTGGAGAAGATGTGCCGCACCCTGGAAGACCAACTGAGTGAGATTAAGACAAAGGAAGAAGAGCATCAGCGCATGATCAATGACCTCAATGCTCAAAGAGCTCGTCTGCAGACAGAAGCAGGTAACATACCCCCACATGCCTCTGGAATGGGACAACCTGTAATTAATGTTGACAAAAAAAGGAATGAAGCTTTCCTCAAATTGATCTAGTCTCTGTGATCTGTTATACAGTGCTTAAAAGACACATTGACTTAGTATTGATTTTAAATTGCAATCTGTCTGTAAACTTTCTTAGGTGAATATTCACGCCAAGTGGAAGAAAAAGATGGTTTGATATCTCAGCTATCCAGAGGCAAACAGGCATTCACTCAACAGATTGAGGAGCTAAAGAGACATTTAGAGGAAGAAATAAAGGTAAATGTACTTCTAGTAAGGGGGTTGACTTTGGACTGAGGTTCTGTTTTCTTTAGGGATATTTCCTATTCTCACATAAAATGAGAATGTTAGCCATATCAGTTTAATTTTTGAGCTATCAAACAAGATGGACAATTTTGCCACCTTAATCTCTAGTGTGGGAAGGGAAATTGAGGAAGACATCCTCTCCAATTTGAATACTAAGACAGAGAAAAAAATTTTTAGGTCTCTATTCAGATTTATAATGGCATATAAAAATGATTGAGATATATCTAAAAATAAATTGTGCATCTTAGTCTACTTTTCAAAGCTGAAAATTTAGAGTATATTTAAAGGGATTCAACAATTTCCTGATTTACAGGAATTTATTTAGAATTTATCCATCATCTCTCCTGAGAATACTTTCTATATTCTGATGAATGAAGAGATAAGAAAGTTCTCTAAAGGTGAAATCAATATGCCATTTTCCCTTGGGCTGACTTTAAATGTCAGATGGAAAGACTCTTCAACCACTTTCGTAAAGTTAACATTCTGCTGTCTCACAGGAAATTAATTGTCCTCATCCAATTGTCTCCCAAGGCCAAGAACGCCCTGGCCCACGCCCTGCAGTCCGCTCGCCACGACTGTGACTTGCTCCGGGAACAATATGAGGAGGAGCAGGAAGCCAAGGGGGAGCTGCAGCGCGCCCTGTCCAAGGCCAACAGCGAAGTGGCCCAGTGGAGAACCAAATACGAGACGGACGCGATTCAGCGCACGGAGGAGCTCGAGGAGGCCAAGTACGTGGGGAGTGGGATGAGAAATGACTGCAGAAGACTGAGAGCGGTCAAGGGAAATGGGAGTCTCTGAGCGGGCTGAGACAGGGCTGGGATGAAGGCAGGGATATACTGTCTTTGTGTGCAAAGCAGATAGAGGGGAGGAGAAAAAAAGTGTATATTGGAAGGGAAAGCATAGGCTTTAGGGCTAGAAGTGCAAAGACAGGCCTAATGCACACAGAAAGGATAGATCCTTTAGGATCTGTGAAAAGTGCTCATCTCAGAACCCCCAAAGTGGCCAACTGCCCTCTCATGGCAGTGCAGAACTGACTCCCTTCTAAGCTCTAAGCTGCCACTGTGCTTATCTCCTCCCAGGAAGAAGCTGGCACAGCGCCTGCAGGATGCAGAGGAACACGTTGAAGCTGTCAATGCCAAATGTGCCTCCCTGGAAAAGACAAAGCAGAGGCTGCAGAATGAAGTGGAGGACTTGATGATTGATGTGGAGCGATCCAATGCTGCCTGTGCTGCTCTGGACAAGAAGCAGAAGAACTTTGACAAGGTCTTTTGGGCTTCAGCCCTGGGACTCCTGGGCAGAGCCTCCCCCCGGGATGGCCACATCCCAACGCACGCCCCGTTTCTCTTCAGATCCTGGCAGAATGGAAGCAGAAGTATGAGGAAACGCAGGCTGAGCTGGAGGCCTCCCAGAAGGAGTCTCGCTCCCTCAGCACGGAGCTGTTTAAGATGAAGAATGCCTATGAGGAGTCCTTGGACCACCTGGAAACAATGAAGCGGGAGAACAAGAACTTGCAGCGTAAGTCCCTGGCCCTCTGCTCCGGGATGGGCTTTCTCACCACCTGAGCATTGCTGCGGGGTCTGTGCCTGCAGCTCTGCAAAGATGCCTGTCACCCTGGTGGGACAGGGCCCTTCCCATTCTGCTCTGGGCCTGAGCAAGCCATTGTTCCCACAGAGGAGATTTCCGACCTCACGGAGCAGATTGCGGAGGGAGGAAAGGCAATTCATGAGCTGGAGAAAGTCAAGAAGCAAATTGAGCAGGAGAAATCTGAAATCCAGGCTGCTCTGGAGGAAGCTGAGGTACCTGGCCAGAATCATTGCTCTCTGCACTAAATGTGTGAGCAAGGCAGAAACAATGCTAAAAAGGCCTTGCTTCTGCTGTGTTCTGGCTGCGGAGGGCAGCCAGCTGAGATTTCCTGGAATATTCTCTAATTCCCTAGAAAGCAAGCAGTAGGTTTAACAGTGTTCCCCACGTTTGTGTCCACTTGTCCAGGCCTCTCTGGAACATGAAGAGGGGAAGATCCTGCGCCTGCAGTTGGAGCTCAACCAGGTGAAGTCTGAGATTGACAGGAAGATAGCAGAGAAAGATGAGGAGATTGACCAGCTGAAGAGAAACCACCTCAGAATTGTGGAGTCCTTGCAGAGCAGCCTGGATGCTGAGATCAGGAGCAGGAATGAAGCCCTGAGGCTGAAGAAGAAGATGGAGGGAGACCTGAATGAAATGGAGATCCAGCTCAGCCATGCCAACCGTGTGGCTGCAGAGACACAAAAGAACCTGCGAAACACACAGGCTGTGCTCAAGGTCTGTTCAGCAAAGCTGCAGAAAGAGAAATGAGATCCTCGACATTTTTGGCCCTCAAGCGCACACTGACACCATGTAATTCCTCTTGTCTCTCTTACAGGACACCCAGATCCATTTGGACGATGCTCTCAGGACCCAGGATGACCTGAAGGAGCAGGTGGCCATGGTGGAGCGCAGAGCAAACTTGCTGCAGGCTGAAGTTGAGGAGCTACGGGCAGCCCTGGAGCAGACGGAGCGGTCGAGGAAAGTGGCTGAGCAGGAGCTCCTGGATGCCACTGAACGTGTGCAGCTCCTCCATACCCAGGTCAGGGCAGGGAGCAAAGGCAGCTGTGTTGACACTTAACAAACCCAGAGAGCTGGAATATACCAGGGGACAGGCAGTACCAGAATGGCCTCTCTACTGCTGTCCACAAGGAAAGGCATGTTCGGTGTCCATCACCCGAGCCCACCACTGGCATTACGTAAACAACCACTGTACAAAGAATTCCACATTCACAATTGCCGATGGAATGGGAAAGACTTGGCTCAGGCAGCAGGTTTGTTATTGGAGACCTTAGAATAAAAATCTTGCCATGTCCTTCCTGTTGCACAGAACACCAGCTTGATCAACACCAAGAAGAAGCTGGAGACAGACATTTCTCAGATTCAGAGTGAAATGGAGGATACGATCCAGGAAGCCCGCAATGCTGAAGAGAAGGCCAAGAAGGCCATCACAGATGTGAGTCGGGGCTCCTTTCATTGCTGATGGGGGATGTATTCTCCCCAAAGTGTCTCCAGCCCCACAAGGGCTTTGACCTTTTGCTCTGCTCAGGCGGCCATGATGGCAGAAGAACTGAAGAAGGAGCAGGACACCAGTGCCCACCTGGAGAGGATGAAGAAGAACCTGGACCAGACGGTGAAGGACCTGCAGCTTCGTCTGGAAGAGGCCGAGCAGTTGGCCCTGAAGGGAGGCAAGAAGCAAATCCAGAAGCTGGAGGCCAGGGTGAGTAGGGCTGTGTTGGTGCATGAGTGACCCCGTCTCTTGGAGAGACACCCCCAGGGAAGCTGCAGGGACGGGCTTCTCATTGCAGGTGCGGGAGCTGGAAGGGGAGGTTGATGCTGAGCAGAAGCGCAGCGCTGAAGCCGTGAAGGGTGTGCGCAAGTACGAGAGGAGGGTGAAGGAACTCACCTACCAGGTAATGGCCCCTGTGGGCATCTGCAAAAACTGAAAGTGTTTGCACCTGATTGCCAAGGGGAATTGCTACCTGCCATAGTGGGGGAAACAATTCACACTCTTTCCTGTTTGCCAACTGCTTTAGTCTGAGGAAGACCGGAAGAATATTCTCAGGCTACAGGATCTGGTGGACAAGCTGCAAATGAAGGTGAAATCCTACAAGAGACAATCTGAGGAGGCTGTAAGTATCACTCTGAGTGCTTGGCAAGAAACACTTTCCAAGAGGGTAGCTTGGCCACTGAGGAAGCTTGGCCCAATAGAAGAAAGTTGGAAGATGTCACTGGTCAATAATGGAGTTCTTCAAGTTCTCTGAAAGGCTCCTAAATCAGCCTCGCCTTGGAGAACGAAATCAATGAGTCACTAACAAGACTAATAAGAGGGCAAATGCACCCAGCATTTTTTGCATCAGGACAACAAAGCAGCCTGTAAGAAGGAGTCTTATTAATGGTAAGGATAGTACAGTATATAAAGAAGTTTTGAAAATAACTTAGTTTCAAATTTTTGATAGCAGACAGAGAAGGTGTTGGAAGTATCCTCCCAAGCCACTTTGCGTTCAGCTCTTAAAATTGTGCAGGGACCCTTTGCCTGTTTCTGGGCATGCAGCACTCAGGGAGGAACTGAGGGAATCCTGCAGCCCCTGAATTTATGATTGGCTGAGTGTGGCTTTTTCACGGTGGCAAACAGCCCAGCCCAGACAAAGACTTCTGGACTCAGTGAGGGGGGGTCTGTGAGAGGGGCACTGAGGAGTTCTCAAGGATCTCACTGAGACTCACGGATAAGCTGTGGTGGGTGGTAGATGGAAGTTTGTGCCCTCCCCCAGGCCAAGGCACAGGAGCAGCGACACCCCTGCCCTGGGCTCCTCACCACCAACTCCTTCTCTCTCCCAGGAGCAGCTCTCCAATGTCAACCTCTCCAAGTTCCGCAAGATCCAGCACGAGCTGGAGGAAGCTGAGGAACGGGCTGACATTGCAGAGTCACAGGTCAACAAGCTCCGAGCCAAGAGTCGGGAGTTTCATAGGAGGATAGAAGAGGAAGAGTGAGATTGTCATGAGGTACAAAGTGACCTGCGGGCTGCACAAAATGTGAACCCTTTGTCACTTCCTTCTGCAATGTACCCACCTCAGTGTCTAGTGAATAAAGAGTAGATTCCTCTGCAAACACACCATGACCAGTGCCTTCTTTGGGTTTGATTTTCTCACCATACTCGGGATACTGCATTGGAGAAGAAGACTCCTTACTTTTTCCTGGTTAGGAAAGGGGAGCTGATGCAAATGTTGGACTGAGGACCTGCAAACTTAGAATCTGGCCATTCCTGTGGAGACTCCTGAAAATCCAGCCTGCGCTCTCTTTTGTCTCCAGCAGCTCCTTGTCCTGCTCCTGCCTTCACGTGCTCCTAATGCTTCTCCCATTGTCCTTTCAGCACAAGTTCCTTCCCATGGGAGAGGCAAGAGATGGTGATCCCCTGTCCTTTTTCCTTTCCCTGCCCATGTTTCTGATGCTGCCACTCACAAACCCTAAACATCTACTCCTAAGTAATCAGAGGTTACAATGCACTGCACCGTCAAGGACCAACAGTCCCTTGACAGAGACAATTTTAGTCACTGCATACTGACAGCGTCTCTACATTGTGCCATCTCCCTTACCCTGGATTCCCTCAGCTGCTGCCACCACCTGCTCCCAGTTTCCCCTTAGTGGGCAAACAGCAGAGCCCTGCCTGGGGCCCTGTGCTGGAAGGACTCTCCCTTAGTACCCACCTCTCGCACAGCACATGCACCAACACACCTCCTCAATGATCACCTCAGAGGTCAGCCTTGGCACCTCCTGCACAACAGGCTGCACGTGGCACTGTCTCAGACAAGAGAAAAGAAGAAAACAGATGGGTGCAGCCCTTCATTCCTTCCTCCCATTACTGTCCCTTGTGAGCATTGGTGAGTAGAACTTCTGTCAGTGCTGTATCTCAGCAGAGAACAATGGGAGTAGTTGTTTAGGGGCAAACCTCAGCCTTCAATCACAAAGACCTTAAGAAAGCCACCTAACACCTGGCCAGACTAGTCCTCTCTGACAATGTCTCACAGCATGCATTGATCTGCCACCACAGGCAGGGCCTCTTGGCCTTAGCCTGCCCAAGCCCACCTGTGAGCTGACTGCTCCTCTTGGGTGGCAGTCCCACCTGCAGGCATCTCCAAAGCTTCAGGGGGGGCTGGGTAGAGTCTAGATGGCACAGAACATCCATGAGTATATGAATATACACAACATCCACGAGTACATTCCTGTTAGCTGGAATGGCTGGTGCAAGCGTTAACTTCTGAGACTCTCTGAAACCCTGCTCTACAGACCCTGCACCATCCTTTGCTTCCCGTTGCCTGCACCAAGGAAGCTTGAGGATGTGTCACCAGAATGAAGGAATGCAGCCAGCAAAGCCAGGCAGAGGGAAGAGAGGAGTGAGCTCTGGCCCTACTGGCAAGTGGAACACCTGGAGAGTTTCTTTGATGACTTGTCCAAAAGCGTTGTCTCAGAGGGCACCGGTCCTCTGAAAAGGCAGTCAAGTCACTGAAGAAGCAGCTCTCACATCAAGGGCTATAACTGTGTTCTGACTTACCACAGCCTTCTTTAGACTGTTTCTTCCTCCAGCCTCCTGCCCCTTTCACTTGCACACAGTTACATGCCCTCTGCTATCTCTCCAGCTCTCACGCATGTGGCTGAAAATGAAGCAGGCAGCTACGTGAAGACATCATGTGTCTCCTTTCCTCTGCAGTGACAAAGGCCCAAAATAGCCCTGATCTCCTAAGACTCCTGTTCAGGGTCGTGCCTGTCTGTGGGCATGATTCACTTCCACTAATAGTGCCTGAGACATTCCTGGGAGGGTAGGCTGCCTTCTGTGTCTCAGTGCCGTGTACTGCCGTGGAGGAGCTGGACAACTGTGCTGTGTCCCAAGACAGCAGATGCTATTCTTACCCCAGGGAGACTTGCTCCAGCACAACTCCATTCCCAGCTGAAAGGTTAAATGTCAGACTGCGGCCCGAGTGTGCTCTCCCTGCTCAGAGTCTGAATCCAGAGTGGCCCCTTTGGAGCCCGTGCTGTGCCAACCCAGCACCTGGGCGCTCTCCCCTCTCTCCTGGGACGTGCTGTCCCACAGGGAACACAACAGCTGCCCAGGTACTTCCAGCAGTCAGCTGGGGCTCACTGGGGTCGGGGGCGCATCCCCCCTCTTGTAAACCTACCCATGGAAAAGGCGGGCTGGGCTGTAGCTCTGAAAATGCAGCATTTTCCAGCCTCCACCCTGGAGTCCCAGTCTGGGTGAGGAAGAAGGAAGAAGGCAGAGGCAGGGCTTGCTCCCAGGTTCGGCAGCGCTTGCAGGGGCCATATCCCTTTGCTCAAGCTGTGTTTTCCCAGCACTCGCTGAGCGAAGGCTGTAGGGTCGAAGCCCAGAGATCCCTCAAAGGCCACGGCGGTATCTGGGCTGAAGGAGGAGCCCTGGCCAGGCTGGTGGCCGTGAGACGGTGCTCATGGAGACCCAGCCCCGCCTGCAGCCCGACTGCCCGGGCCCTCTGCAGAGCTCCGGAAAGCCCGTCCCTGCCGGCTCCGGCCCCGGGGCCACCGGACAGAGCACACCCAGGCCGGGGCCATCAGCTGGGCGCGGACTGTGCCTGTCGCCTCAGCCCTGGCGCTGCTGCTCTGACGGCCTCGGCCCCATCAGCTTTATCCTCAGCCTGGGCCTTGTCACCCGACACGGAAAGACAGACAAGTTCCGTCAGGGATCCTTGGCAGAAAGACGATGGAATTATCGCCGGGGGGAGCCGGGGGAGCCTCTCCCGGCCCCACCCGGCCCCTGTCAGTCCCAGGGAGTTCGGCGGGGCGGCCCCGATCTCCCCCTCTGCTCCAGGCCCCACTGCCAGGGGATGGCAGCCTGGAGCCATCACGGGACCCTCCTCTGGGCAGCTGCTCCTCTGCACAGCAGCCGCTCGGCCTCACTCAGCCGAGGGGCTTTAAACCTGCTGCAACTGCCGGGCCCACGGACTGGGAGCAAATCACAGCACAGGGGTTCAAAGGCAACCAGAGCACCCAGCCGGTTTCATCTGCTCCCCACTGGGACAGAACAAAGTCAGGTGGCATGGGCCAAAGAACATCTGGGAATGTTCTGCTCACCAGTGCTGGAAGAAAACACCCTGAGGTGACAGAAGCAGAGAGTGCTGCTGTGTTTCTTGGGAAAAGAGACTTCCAAGCATTTTAGCAGGATGGAATGGGATCAAACTTAAAGGCAGATCTGGAAAATTGGAAAAAATATTTGTAATTTTCAGTGGGAAATTTAATGAAGAGAATTAAAGTACTTTGGGAGGATGAAATCAGACAGAAATGCATGTGGTTTGACCCTTGAGCCAGGGAGAAAAGCAATTGGGGTCACAAGTTTTTACACACTTAACAATGTCAAGCACTTGTGAAAGTTACTTAGTTATTCAATTCATTATAGTAATCGAATCTAAGTATTGCCAATATTAGTACAAGTATTCTTTATATGGTGCACTGCTGCTTAATGTTTGCTCCCTTTAGGCAGTGGGTTATCTTAAACACAGCCTAAAGTATTTTGAATAGAGCACACTCTGTAGCTCTCTTCTGAAAAAAGGAAAATATTCTTGTAAGGAAGAGTAAGGAGAAGAGGAGCCAAAATGACAAGTATGAAGAATACGACTTAGAAAAAGGTATGAATAGAAATTAATTTTATAAGTCAAGAGATGAGCAAAGTAAAGTCTGGGTGTGGAAGTATGAAAAAATCTTTTCAAGTGAAAATAAGTTTCATTAGGACACATGGAGGGTTCTATCACCAGCATCATAACTGCTTAATTTTAAGTTAAAAGGACTTGGTGTTAATATTAAGGAAATAGTTGAGTGAGGAAAACTGTATGGTAAAACAGAGTATCTATAATATTGCAGAATCTCTTTTAATCTGTGCTTCTAAGGATCTGTTCTAGACAAGCACCTCTCAAGGATATGGATGGTATCATCTGATCTTCTATAGAAAAATTCAATAACTTTCTTGCAACTGAAACTGTGATGAGCATCATATCTATTTTTATGTTTACATTTCATAGTCAATTACTGTTCCTGCTATAAAGTTGGAGAAGGTTTTGCATCATAATGCCCAAAATTGCATAGGCATGTTAATATAAAATCATAGAATTCCACAGTGGTTTGGTTTGGAAGGGACCTTAAAGATCATCCAGTTTCACCCCCTGCCATGGGCAGGGACACCTTCCACTAGACCAAGTTGCTCCAAGCTCTGTCCAAGCTTCTCTGGGCAATCTGTGCCAGGGCCTCGCCACTCTCACAGGCAAGAATTTCTTTTCAATATCCAATCTAAACCTACTCTCTGTCAGTTTGAAGCCATTCCCCCTTGTCCTATCACTACAATTTCTGATGAAGAATCCCTCTCTTGCTTCCTAGAAATATTAATTTCTAATATCTGAAATATGGCTTTTATCTATTAAAAGCTTCTTTTCCAGTTGTAAAGAGTTCTCATTTTAGAGTTCTGTTTATTTGCCTGAACATCACATTAGTTTGGGGAATACATTTTAAGGGATATTTAAAATTAATTTTTCCAAATTGATAAATAAATAATGTGCCTTTAATTTAAGAAACACTGTAAACGCCCTTTTAAAAAGAGAACTCTTGTTGTTTTTATTGGCCTATTATGATACTTTTTTTTCAGAATTCTTTAACTGGTAAAAAAACCCCTCTAATAGTACAATATGAACTTAAGTGATATGCCAGCTTCAGACATATCACAAATAGCTAGAACATAGAGAAAAACCAGCAATATCACGTTTTCTTTCATGCTGAACTAACAGTAATATTCACCTGGGGAGGCCATAAATTATGATAAATTTCTGAGATCCAAATAGCATTCCCAGGGGAGGGAAAGCAAACATTCCTTCCTCTGGGATACCTATTGCCATACCTAGAGGATGACAGCCTTTGGCATTGACACTGTCTGTGGGGTTGGGCTGCCTGGCAGCTGCTGAGTGCTGACTGACCCCAGGGGAAACACAGCTCCAAAGTGGCCATAAAGGACTATCTCAGAGAGAAAGTTTAAAATAGATGAAGTGCCTGTGTTCCAAGAGAACACACTTCTCAGACCTGCGAACTCCTACGCTAGAGGGGCATCTGCATCTCCTGAGCTGACCATTCCAGTTACACAGTATTTTGAAAATATTCTGTATTAAAGGAAAAAAACTTCTTGACAAAGAGTATGAGGAAGTAAACTCAACAGTTGAATTCACCATGACTTTACCAATGAACCTGCCATAGAACCAGGAAAAGGGCATACACAGAGGTCCTTCATTTCTTTTTCCCAGTTCTACATGTATTAGTTCTCTTGAATTCAAAGTTTTTACACAGATAGGACTGAGGACACCATACACGCATCAGGGCACTAATGGGTGAAACTCAGTCTTTGCAGTGCAGTCAAGACACAACTCTGCTCTGAGACCTTGCACCTGAGAGGGCACTTCTCAGGGAGCAAGGGCACTTTGAGGGACCCGAGGAACTGATTTTGGAGGAATGCAATGCCTGTGTTGCTCAGCTAACGGTGATGAAGTGAAGTTGGCACTGCAGCTTTGGCTGCAGCAGATTTGGGATATGTTTTCTCAGGCCATGGTCCTGATGGAGATGTAAAAAATGTCCCATCCTCCTTTGGACAAGGCATTCACTTCTGTTTTGGGATAAACTCAAATATTTCCAAGCCCATGGAGAGAAAGGTCTGTCCCAGGTAGACTTTAGTAGGGTGAGTAGGACAGGACAGGAGATGTAAGCACTGTTAGAATCTGCAGATGCTGATCTCTCACATGGGCCACCACTCCTTGGCACCTTGGCTGTGGGTTGGCATGACAATGTCATTGTCATTGTCTTCTGCTGGAGCTGTTCTCCTTTACACAACTGATTTGTCCTTCAGGAAGAGCAGGGATTTGTATCCTCCCCTTGGTATCTAGGATGGATGCAGAGAGCAATCAAAGAAATGTTTAGACTGACCACCAAGGAAATCTATCTGCTGATGTTACACGGGAAGCTGTGGTGGAGTCTCTTAAGTGACAGGAGCCTTACTGGTTGGAAAGACAATTCCCTTGAAAATATTCTACTTGTAGTATAAATATGTCCTGCAGATTAACTATAGCACTGTCTGCCTTGGCACCTGGGAGATCTCTCTGCAGTTCAATCACTATTTTTACTTCCTCAAATATGTGGCTTCATATGCAAATTTGGCTGAAGTGCAGAAAACATGTAAGTTTGTAACCGTCAGTCAAAGATCAGAACAAAGGGAATTGAACTGCATAAGTGGATATTTGCTTTCTCTGGGTTAGTCTAAGTCAGTGGAGGATCACAGTAACGTTCCATGTGTTCAGAGAACACTTCATGGGCTCAAAAAGTGCTTGGACAAATTCAGCAGTTAAAAATTCACCATGAGCTGTTAAAGACCCAGACATTGCATTCTGCTCAGAGACTCCATAAACACAAATTACTGGAAGTTGGGAGAGTCTGGGAGAAGTGCCATTTTATCTGGATGCTCCTTCCTGGTCATCACTTTCAAAGACAGAAAGTTTGGCTACATGGACCTTTGATCTCACAAGCACAGCCTATTTTAGATTATGATACAGTTTCCTGCAGGGGTTAATACTATGCTTCTTCCTTACTTTCTTTTCATTCCCCTTCCTTCCTCATTTTACAGTTACTTGCTGCTTCAATTACCTTTTTCTCCCAGGCTGTCTTCCAGCCTGCCCATCCCACTCACCTGCTCTGTAACAGGAGTCCCTCAGCTCCTTTGGTGGGGGATTGAAAGGGCATCCCAAGGGTCATCTCCTTGGACTGAATCTCCTACTCCAAGCTTTTCCACTGCTGTTGGCTGTGGACACAGGAGGAGTGTGTGTAATGTGCACCTGTGGTTCACATTTGAAAGCTGCCCATCCTCTAATGCCACATTATGGGGTTCATTTGCCTCTCATGTTCAGTTAACTCATTCTGAGGACTTCCAAGAATACCACTCTGTGGAAAGCTCCTTAGGAAATAAATGTAACATTAAAACTCCCCCCTGGGACAGGAGCATTCACTTTCCTTGACTTGTAGTGAGGGTAAATCACAGCTGCATTAAGATCTGCAGAAATTAATTTCTGAATAGAGCAGAAGGAGCAGGGGACAGCAAGGCCATTACAGCCCCTCCATGGCCAGCCTGTGACATCAGCATGTCTTCACAGGTGCTCACACTTAGACCCGGAAATTTTGCTTACATTTGCCATGGTAAAGAATGAATGGTCCACACCGCTTTTCAACCTGCAGCTTTTGTCTCATTAGTTATGGTCCTCAGTAGTTTTTCCTAGGAAATCATCTATTGCTTCTCTCAGCCATATTTATCAGAAACGTTAGTTCAGTGGCAAATTTCCCAACCAGATGTCACATCAAAATTATGGACTGAGCACATTCTGCACATAATATTGAAAGCATGCACCTTAATGGAGCAATACTGAATTGATAAATAACCTTTTAACATGGAAAATGTGCTCTTACCATCTCTGGGGCTCAGTGTCCAGCCACATCCTAGTAGAAGTACAGGGATGAGCAGTGTTGCTACAGAGCGTTGTTCTGACATTTCTGCTTGCCCTGTGCTGACATTCCTGGCAGCTCTCATTTTACACAGAGGCAGCAGAAAAGCTGCTGCAGCAGGGGCTGAGTGTTCCCTGTCAGAACGTCCATCACAGGCTGCAGAGCAAACTGACCTCTCTAGGCAGGCCCTACCCTAACAACATGGCCAACAAGAGCACTTGAGAGAAAGCCCTGGAAGGATTTGCGATCCTTTTTTTGGCAGTGGGGAAATCATGAGCAAGTCAGGAAACTTCAGACTCCTTCCTACATCATTGCACTTTCTGGAAGAATCATAAGTGTAGTTCTAACCCACATGATTTTTGTATTTCCCAGGAAAGGGTCTGTCACTAGCCCAGCCTTTGCTGTTTTAGGGTGATGGTGTTGGGGGTTTTTTTACATAAAAAATGCTATATGTTAATGTCCTGATTCTGGAATTGAAATATTGCCATTTATTTTGGGGGGATACTACTCTACTCTGTATGAGTTACAGAGTCTGGCAAGAAAAAACATTAGACCAGAAAGTGATTTTCCATAGCTAGTTCTCACATGTTTTTAAGGCAGAATCAAGGCACTGAACTAAATAATTTTTTTCTTTCCCTGAAATATAAGGGCACTGATACTAAATACTAATTTCCCAGTAGAAGTGAATTTAGGCAATCTTTGATGAAATTACATCCTTTTCTGAAACATTCCTGCAAACAGTAAGTGATAAGCAGGGGAAGGACTTGGCAATGACTGCCCTTCACTATTCTGGACATAATGCCAAACAGTTTAGCAGACATAGGAAAAGTGAAAGAGATGACACTGGTATCTCAGCATCCTAAGGAGAAAGAGCCTGCAGAAAGAAAAGCAGGAAAAGAAATCAGTTCAATTGCTCCTCCAGCTGAATAATTTCTTCCCTGCTGCCTGTGCTCTCAGAGATGTGAAGCTGTTGTGAGGTCTCCATATGGTTTGGAAAAGACCTCTAACATCATTCCACTCAACCTTTACCCCAGCATTGCCAAGTCTGCCACTAAATCATGTCCCCACACATCTTTTAATCCCTCTAGGATGGGAACTCCACTCCTGCCCTGCCCTGCCAGCTGTGCCAGGGCTGGACAACCCTTTCAGATGAAGAAATTTTCCCCAATATCCAACCTAAACTTGCACTTGCACAACTTGAGGCCATTCCCTCTCCTCCTGTCCCTTCTTCCCTGGCAGTAGAGCCTGCCCCCCCCCCTCTCCCCCCCGGCTTCCTCCTCTGTCAGGGAGTTGCAGAGAGTGAGAAGGTCCCCCCTGAGCCTCCTTTTCTCCAGGCTGAGCCCCCCAGTTCCTTCAACCACTCCTGGTGTGCCAGACCCTTCCCAGCTCCGTTCCCTTCCCTGGACACGCTCCAGCCCCTCAATGAATTTCTTGCAGTGAGGGGCCCAGAACTGCCCCCAGTATTTGAGGTGCAGCCCAGAGATTTTTGCAATATACCTGTCTGAGTGTCCACATGAACAGGATTTTTAAATCTGTGGAAGCAAATTCCTCGGGTTAGTTTGCCTACAAATATGAAGATACCTTCTTGAACTTTGCATGTTGGTTCCGACGTTCTAGCTGGGTTTGCTTTATTTGTTTCTCTCTGGGCAGAAAAGAAGATCAGTGAGCCAGAAGAGGAGCATAGAGACTTGCTTCTTTTTCTGGTGTTGCAACTAGACAAGGAGGTCCTGATCAGCTTGGTCCAGGGTGGAAGGAGGACCTAAGCAGAAGGTCTGAAGGTGGCTGGTTCTGTGCCAATGACATAGAGATACTGGTCTTGGACTTTCTTTCTAACTAGGGAAGTTACAAGGCTACTGCTGCTGCTCTAAGCAGACCAGAGAGTGAGATTTCCATGGGGCCACAAACTCAAAAGCTTTGATAGTGCTCCACTTTCACACTTCATCAGTCTTCATGAGTTCCCCTCTTTCTCCCCAGAACTCCTCAGCTCATGCTCACTGAACAAAACGGAAGGGAAATCACATTGTAGGGACTTACAGAAAGTGGGATGGGACCTGTTTTCAGCATGCTTGGATGTCATCACATCAGCACTTTGCCCACACCTTATGTCTGTGCAGGACCATCTTTATCCAGGGATTTCTCTGATTCTGCCTCTTCTGCCTGTGCTGTGGTTTGCTTCTAGTTCTACTGGACTCCAGGCCCTGAAACAGAAGTGACAGAATGTCAGTGGTTGGCAGGATTCATTTCTCTCTTTGTTTTGCATGAGGACATTGCTGCCTCTTTCAACAGATCCCTCTTCCCAAGGACAGGTGTCATCTTGGCTGCCCCATGGTTGGAGAGAGGAAATTGGCTGGTTTTCTATGGCCTAGCTCATGGAACTGTGAGAACTGTGGAGCTAAATCTTCGTGGAGTCTGGATCTGGTAATTCAAATTAGAGAGTATTCCTTTGCAAGAGCCTGGAATGCCCAATAGGCCATGTGACAGCAATTTATCACCTCAGTGGGACTGATAATCTCTGTGAATTAAAACAAATCCAAAATTGGTGTGTACCCCAGAGCTTTTTGCAAGATCCTTATCTGAGTGTCCATATGATCAAGAATTTTAAATCTATGGAATAAAATTCTTCAAGTTAGTTTGCCCACAAATATGAATTAATATAATATTTGTCTTCCAGAAATACCATCTAGAGGAAAAGGGCGAAAGTTTAGTTTTTGTTTTCTCCTTGAAGTTCCCCAACCTTCCCATATTGGGCTTCCAGTCCTTTTCTATCCATTTTCTCACAGTTTCTTTCTCAGTTTCTAATCCCTCTGAGTCTAGTGCAGAGGGTGAGGGGTTTTCCCTTTGAAAGCTGCTCTGACAGCTGATGTTCCATTTTTGTGAACCATGTGCACATAGATGCCAGTGCTGCAGTTTTTTCCCTCCATGCTATTGTTTATTTGGAGTGAAAGAGAAAGTAGGTTTTCCTAAAGAGCAGGGCCGCAAGCCAAGGGTTGCACAGTGCTGATGCTGATGCTGTTCTGGTGGCCAGGAGCACCGAGGGCTGACTGCAAAGCAACTCACACCATTTCACCTGATACCAGAGATCACACTCAGGAACAGACTTATTTAGCATTAGAAGTGTAATCTTGATAGTAAAATCTATGTGCTTTATCTGACCTTCAAAGGAGAAAACAGGTTTGTGAAGTGAGACTTCCCCTTTTAAATACATGTGAAAGACTGTCACTTTTCCCTGTATCCATTAATTTTGTTCTATGTTATAATTTCTACTGATTTCAAAGAATCACAGAATCGTAGAATGGTTTGGGTTGGAAGGGACCTTAAAGATCATTTAATTCCATCTCCCCCTACCATGGGCAGAGATACCTTCCACTAGCCCAGGTTGCTCCAAGCCCCATCCAGCCTGGCCTTGAACACTTCCAGGGATGGGGCAGCCACAGCTTCTCTGGGCAACCTGTGCCAGGGCCTCCTCACCCTCACAGGGAAGAATTTCTTCCCAATATCTAATCTAAACCTACTCTCTGTCAGCATGAAGCCCCTTGTCCTGCCATTCCCTTGTAAATAGTCTCTCTCCATCCTTCTTGCAGGTTCCCTTCAGGGAACTGGAAGGTCACAATCAGGTCACCCCAAAGCTTCTCTTCTCCAGACTGAACAGTCCCAACTCTCCCACCCTTTCCTCCCAGCAGAGTTGCTCCATTCCTCTGATCCTCTTGGTGCCTCCTCTGGACTTGCTCCAGCAGCTCCATGCCCTCCCTGTGCTGTTCCCCAGGGCTGGAGGCAGCTCTGCAGGGGGTTCTCACCTGAGGGGGCAGAGGAGCAGAATCTCCCCCTTCCCCTCTGCCCTTGCTGTGGGATCAGCCCAGGGCATAGGAGGTTTCTGGGTCTCAGCCCACATTTGTCCAGTGCACTCATCACTGCACTGTAGTTCCCTGGATTTCTCCATAAGCCCTTTCAATACCATGGCATTGCATTACTCACTGGGCAGTCCTGTGATATCTAGATGGATTTTTAAGTAGGAGTTTCCACACTATGTTTGGAAACTATAAGTTCTGTAAGTTCCCCTAGATGTTTGGACATCTGTATTTGAGGACTAAGAAGGAAAGAAATCTTTGCAATGAGACTACTAACCTGATGACAAGGGTCTGAAATCAGTTTTGTTATGGTAAAAGCACAAAATCCCAGAAGCAAGAGAGGAATAGCTGCAAATGTAGGAATTTTACAAGGAAGAAGGGAAACATGAGCAGAATTATGGAGATAATGTGGGATAATGTGCACTACTGGAACATGGTCATGGGACTGTTTAGGAGGAATAGGCAGGGGAAATGAGAAGGATTTATGCTTTATGTCAAAGTGCTCCTTGCTTGTGCAATGCTCCATGTGAGGCTACAGAACATTCTGTCAGAGATAGGAGGAAAATGAGGGATATTGTGATGGGGTCTGTCATGGACCAGCCGACCAAGACAAAGCAGTGGAGGCAGATTTCTACAACTAGTAGAAAGTCACAAGTCTCCTCTGCCTTAGAGAGGTTTTCAGCCATGTGGACATCCGCTGTGAGGGCAACAGCACCAGGCAAGCTATGCCAGAAATTCTTAGGCAGCGCTAATGTCAACATCCCAACATAAATACTGGCCAGGCAATGCTGAGTGCTGGAAGTAAGGATGAACTAGTGATAAATATGATCCCAGATGGCACCTTAGGCTGCAGCAAACACATGATGACTGGATGAAGGATCTAGTGGAAAGCTGGGAAGATAAGCAACAGAATTAGCACTCTAGACTTCGTAAGACTAGAATTCATTGCATTTAGGGAACTGCCAGTTAGCACACACATGGCAGCAGCTGTGAAAGAGAATGCCAGGAGAGGAGGTTAGAGTTTAAAGGAAAATTATGAAGAGCACAGGAACAAACTATCTTGTTCTGCAGGAGGATTGGGAATTGGATCTTAGCTAAGCAAACTTCTTGATGAATTAAAACAGAAAAGTATGTAAGAGGTGGAGGCAAGGACTGGCAACAAAATAAGGACTATAAAACATTGCTTGAGTACTTCAAACATTGAGCATAACAGTTCTGCATGGATGATGCAGAGGGGAGTTCAGAGAAAATGTGTGTTTGATGCTGAATATGGGTGACCACCTAGTGAGAGATGATTCAAAAAGCACTTGTATGCAGCACCTTTTCTGTGTCAGTCTTCATTGGCAAAATTTGTCCCTCAACGTCAGAATCTTCCAATAGAGTTTGAGAAAGAAAGGGACAATCAAAGTGGGGAAGTCCTGACCTTGCTTCTTAGTGAAGCTGAACTTTCTAAGAGAAACTGAATGTATTCACATCCATGGGGCTGGGTTGTGACTCATCAAAGGTTGCTGAAGGAATTCACCCACATAACTGCAAGGTTTATGTTTACCATTGGTGAAAAATGATAACTCCCAGGGAAGGTCCCAGATGAGGGGGAAAAGGCTATTGTTACACCAACCTTTAAAAAAGGCAGGAACCTGTACCAGGGAAGCTGTAAGCTGCTCAGTTGCACTTCAGTTATTTGAAAGACAATGTGTCCTCGGTATTTATCAGGAAAAGTAATCATGTTTGATCAACCTGTTTGGCTTCTATGATGAAGCGACTGCTACCCTTTATTAGTTCTTTTCTGATAATTGGCAGACTTTTGCCCAGGTAATTTTTAATGGTATCAAGTGGTCTTTAGTCTACTAAAACTGAACTGCTGTCCTTTGATTCCTTATTTCTACACAATCATATTGAATTTTTGGGGTTATTTTAACCCTTCAAAGGATGCTGTATTATGTGTATTGTCATAGATCAGTTCTTAAACAGCTTTATTTTCATCTATGTTCACAGCTGTATTTGAACCAGGTAAGTCAACACTGCTTTTCTTTTACACCCTAATTAGTGATTTCATGCAGCACTCACTGACAGTAAGTACTAGAACCCAAAATATCATTTGCCTATTCTGTGTGGAGTAGTTGGAGGCTCCCCTGTGTGTTACATTAGTTGCTTTAGCAGTCTAGTAGCCCCCTTTTATTTGCAAGTGTTATTTCTGTCCTGACAGCTCAGCTGCTAAGAAAGGAGGAGCCACTTGGTGAAGGGCCTGAAGCAGCAAACTTGAGGAACCTGAATTCCCTGAACAGCATGAGCATGGAGAAATTTTTACACGAGACTTCAGTACCGGACATGGCAAGAAAGGAATTCAGCTCCGTAATTTCCACCTCTCTTGAGTGCAGCCTGTTTGGTAGGAGGCTACTCTTCAGCCAAAAAAGGAAGACAAGGCCACAATCAGTATATGTTCCTGAGTGACTTGTCTTTCTCCAAGGATCTGTGAGTGGCTGCTGAAGATACAGAGAAATTTGGCAGGTCCCTATTCCTGTATGAAGAATTATTTTGTGAAGGTTACATGATAAATCAGATGCTACATGCTCTCCACATTACTGTACTAACTAGACAAGAATTCAAAATTTCCACATCAGTCCTCTGGTAATGGGCAACTCTTCTTCCTAATCCATGTGAAAAGATGAACCTTCTGAGATATTCAACTGTCCCCATAACTTGTGTGGTGTTCTCAGGGCTGAGCTCTGGGTTTGGCTTCCAATCTGGGGCCCAAAATGTGTCAGAGCACCCTTGGAAGGGTCTCCTAACAGCACAGGAAATCGCTTGATGATGTATATTGCACTGGATCACTGACACTGGTTTTCTGCCCTCTTTGCTGTGATATTCACTGAGATATTTTAATGATTGAAATGCAAATGACCAGAAGACAAGTGTGTTTAGACCCGGAGAATCTGAAGTTTAAGTGATTAGTGTAGATCAAGTGTGGATGTGGCACTTGGGGACAAGGTTCAGGGTGGACTTGGCCGTGCTGGACTAATGGTTGGACTGCCCTTTTCCAACCTAAACAGTTCTTTGATTCTGTGATTACACCCTTTCCTAGAACTAGACCAGTACTAGATCAGTTAGTTGCTTGCACTATGAGCAACTCTCTTTATCTCATACCACCAACATTACACAAGACTTCCTGCAACTTCCTACTGCCTCTACTGCTCTGGTACAGACAGTCCTGTGTTGTTGGGTGTTTCTGGGACTGTGAATGTGTAAATACACTTATTTTGATGGCACTGCAAGACTGAGGATTTATCAGACTGCATAGTAGCTGGAACTGTATGTTGAGGTGATGAGTGTGATTGTGTGCACAAGCATGGCAGGGAAAAGCATGCTGGTTTTGGGGGAGTTGCGGGTAGAGAGGGGATATGGGAACTACTGGAACTTCATATTTGACTGAGGAAACATTATTTATGCAGACAATAAAGGGAGCAAGCAAGCATCAATTTCAAGTAAAAAATGAAAGACAGTCAACAGTGAGAGAGAGCAAAGTTTCTTGAGGAATCACTTTTTAAATGAATTTGCATAAATACATATATATCTATGCACGTACAAGTATATGTTTTGTTTTGATGTGGTAGTGCATACTCCCTTCCTCCTCAGGGCTGATCTACAATCTCAGGGATTCCCATAAAGCCTTGATGTTTGTGTACTGAATGTCCCTTGACCCTATCAAGAACCCTTACATGGCAAAGGTGGGAGCACCACTGTCCATATCAGGAACTCCTGTTGCCTGGCTAAGGTGAAGGATGAGAGAGGGAATAATCAATCACCTGTTTAAAGCATTGGAACTTTCCCTACCTGAATTGTAGCCCAAGTGGAATGATACCATTGTTGCTGGAGTTTTGGTAACTCCAGTAGAATTGTTACTAGAGTTTTGGAAGCTCCAGTAATTCCTGACCTGGATTGTGGTCAGGATGGAAATTTATGGATGACTAAACCCAAACATCTTGAAGCCCTTTAAACAGTGGTCACAGTGGTCCTAAGTGAGGCCCTTTGGGCTCTCCTGGACTGCAGCATCTCCCTCTGACGGGGTCCTCTCAGAGCTCATAAACTCTCAAGTTTGTGAAAATTGGAGGCCTGATTTTCAAAAAATTCACGAAAGCTGATGACACGGCTGTCAGAGACTGAAACAGTTAATGACTTATACATTCTAAGATTACCAAAAGACTTTTGCAAACTGAAAAGAAGCAGCTTCTCACCCAGCAAAGCCCACTTCTCCCTGAATACTGCCAAGGGACCTTTAGATTAGATAAGTGGATGCCACTGTCCAGCTATCCGGGGTGCAGATGCCTGCCTGAGGCTGCAAACTCTATTTCCAGATAAGAGAAGAGGCTAAGAAGAGGCAAGTCCTGCAAGGTGGGAGAACCTTTTTTCATGCCAGTGTCTTCCCTTTACATGATAACTGCACATCCAGCCTGGGCTATGCATCTCAATTGTTGGACCACAATGGACCATGACTGATGCTGACACAGTGGGCAGCTGCAGCTCTCTTAGGAGATGTCTGAGACTCAGTGACATGTCCCATGGCACCATCCATTGTAAAAGTCCCCACCCGGGGAGGTACAAGGTCTTCCCACCTGAGCTAGAAGTGTATAATAACTCATAACATCTTTGAGTTTTGGGGGGGGCTTCCCCCACCCCCAACAGATCAAGACCACCACTTCGACCAACAGACATGGAAGCTGCAACTACCAAGTTTCATTGTTGGATCCAGTGGGTGGTGACTATGTATATCTTTCCACCTTTATGCTTTCTTTCCCTTTCTTTCCCTTATGCATTTCCTTAAGTGTTATCTTTCTCCTTTAATAGTGCTATATTGCTATGCTCTGATGTTGCAATATTGCTATAAATTATTGCTATAGATGGTAACACCCAGAACAGCAAAATAGCTATTTACTTTTGAAACAAAATGGTTCTAAAATAAACCCTACATATATATGTTTACAAAGACCGATTATTCAGTGTTATTTCACTCTAATCCACCCCAAGGGATTTATTAACAAGAACCTGGGTTACCCTCCCCTTCTGGAGTGGGTCATCACAATGGCCTGGACCGATGTCCTCCACTCCTCAAGGTCAACCTTCCTGCAAGTGTAGTTTGAATGTTGCCATCTGGGATTTATAATGAAGTCACTGTTGTAATTGTAGTAAATCCTATTGAATCACTTTATAAATGTTAAATTAGTCAATGAGTAAGTGCTGCTAAAACCCTCTAGACATAAACTGTTGACCAGGTCTGGTATTAAGATTGGATTGAGCTGCACCTGGATTCCATCAGGAGTTTAGAAAGCAAGGGAGCCCTTTGTGAGCCTCATGACTCACTTGAAGGATCTTTCTTACCTTTTTTACCTTTATCCTTTGCATTTCCAGTTGCTGTGTAAATCATTTGAAAGTGATTCTTAGATGATTTCCCTTGATCTTTGTAGGAAGTAATAGAGCAAACCTTGCCATCAAACTCTGCTGTGCTTTTGCAAATTTATATTGAACTCCCTTTTACTAATGCCTTTGATGGTAATCCTTTAAGCCACCTTTGTTGATGATTCTATAAGCAATCCTAACCACTCCTTTGCAACATTTGATTCCTCAAAAGTCAGCTAAGGAATCTATTGAAGAGTTCTATTTCAAAGTAGAGTCTCCCATTACTTGGGTTCAGACTTCCAACTCACTGTATTTCAAACCCTTCCAGCTAATACGTTTTTACTTCCTGCTTTTTAGAAAATACCACTGAAAAGTGCCTCCTAACACCAATTATTTGCTGAGTTTTCACATACTTTCCCTGTTCCTCTCAATGCATGTGTTTCTAAAGCATCACAGATGTTCTCATCACCATTACATGACTGAAAAACATGCCAAGGAAGCTACCACGGGTCAAGGAGCAAATCACTGAGAAAGGCAGCAATAGAACCATGCAAGTTCTCTAAGTGCCGTGAGTAGTCCAGATTCTCTCCTTAACACTCTTGACAAATTATTTATAGATGTATTCACGTAGTCAGTAAGATATAAAAATGTTCTAATTATATCATTCAAATCAAGGCACAATTATGCCCTTAGTTTGCCAGACAATGCTTTGCCAAAAAAGGTTTGCCAGAAATGTTTTGACCGAAAAAAGGGGGACCATCTAGAGCATCTGCAGACAAGATGCTATAAAATCTCCAGAGACACATCTAGTCTGTCTCCACAGAGGGCTTCAAGGTAAGTGCATGCATTTTGTGAGCTTGAAGAAAGAGGAAAATATCCTTAAAAAATTCTGTTCCATTTCCCCTCCCTTTGGCAACCATTTCCATGAGGGAGTGCCCATGTGAACAAAAATTTTCAATGTAATTTCAGTGCATGTCTGTATTTTTAATCTACAGTTATTCTTTAGAATTCTGTTCAGCAACAAGAAACAACCACCATTCCTGTTTTACAGGGTTGGCCAGATTCCAGGACTTTTCCAAAGGTAACACACTGAGTAATCCATTCCTAATCTACAGGAAAGGGCTTTTAAACAGCTGCATAAGTTCTCTTCATAAATCCTATTATATTTCTGCTGAATTTGCTTAGGCTAGATAATTGAAAATAGGAGGGAACTAAAAAGTGAAGTAATTTTTCATTTTTAACACAAAAGGTAATTCTTTTAGCAAGAAAGTACTCTCCTGAAGACTCTAATTAAGGACCAGATCAGAGAGGGATTTTCTCTGGCTGTAGATTCTTTTATGTGGAAAACTTTAATCTGGTCAGAATTCATCAAGGTGAGTTACCAAACTGCTCTCAATATTCAGAAGATGTTCTATTTATTGTTACAAAACCTACATGTTATAGAAGACTAAATCTTACTCTAGGGTCAGACTAAGATGTTTTTAACTTCAAGTCGAAGTGCATTTAATTGGTTTCTTCTTAAGAGCTTACCTTGCAGATTAGTTAGCAATTTATTAGCTAAAGAGCAAGGAGCTTTCTCACTGATCTAGATTATATCATTTTTCTTAGTGATCTACAACTCTTTTTCTCCCCCAGACGTCTCTGCTGACAAGCTTTCAATAGAGTGCAGCCATGGCCTCTGGAGATGCTGAGATGGCTGTTTTTGGGGAGGCAGCTCCTTACCTCCGGAAGTCAGAGAAGGAGAGAATTGCAGCCCAGAACAAGCCTTTCGATGCCAAGACATCCGTCTTTGTGGTACATGCAAAGGAATCCTTTGTGAAAGGGACAATTCAGAGCAGGGAATCAGGGAAAGTCACTGTCAAGACTGAAGGGGGAGAGGTGAGTGAAAAACAAACCGGAAGGACAACATTTGATTCATATGCTGAGTTTTCAGTTGACATATGTGCATCTTTTGTTTCCTTGGCAGACCCTGACCGTGAAGGAAGATCAAATCTTCTCCATGAACCCTCCCAAGTATGACAAAATCGAGGACATGGCCATGATGACCCACCTCCACGAACCCGCTGTGCTGTACAACCTCAAAGAGCGTTACGCAGCCTGGATGATCTACGTAAGTGGCAGCAGCAGCTTCCTTTGGGCAGCTGGAGGAACTGCTCTGCCAGGCCCAGGGGAAGCCAACGTGCTGTGTCCCTTCCTCGCAGACCTACTCGGGTCTCTTCTGTGTCACTGTCAACCCCTACAAGTGGCTGCCCGTGTACAACCCGGAGGTGGTGTTGGCCTACCGAGGCAAGAAGCGCCAGGAGGCCCCTCCACACATCTTCTCCATCTCTGACAACGCCTATCAGTTCATGCTGACTGGTGAGTGCTTGATTTCCTTTGAGCTGCTCTTGCAATCATCTCTCTGTAGAGAGAAATGTAGGGCATTCTCTAAAAAGATACTTAAAAAAAACTGTGTGTGTGAAATTAATGGAAGATTAATGCACTGACCTTTAATGGTCTGTGTGAGCTGAGTGTCTGTATTCCCATTAGAATCACTAAAGACTTGGACATAATGTAGATGGACTAAATTCAATGGAAAACCCACCTATTTTGTGATATAGACTTTACTGACTGTAATGGAATCTTACATATATGAATAGATTTATGTATCTTAACCACTAAATTAGTTTCAGAGACTACAGAGTACAGCTAAATGACATGGTCCCTATAAATGAAGTGCATTAAGTCAATTTAAATTTTCAAGCATCATTGCTAACAAGTAAAACAGAGTATCTCTGCCTTGAACAGGTACATAAGCCTGGCTTGATTATTATGCAAATGGCTTGCATTATGTAAAAGATGTCTAAAGTACATACAGCCTTTAACGATGTCTGGAAATCCTACACTGATTTGTGACTTTAACTAAAAATCAACTCCAATAGTGAAAAGTAAACCTCAGAAAATGATGTCAAGGAAAAAAATAAAGCTTTTAGCATTTAAACTGAATGACTTCAAAAATTTCTTTCTGCTCTTTCCTCTTCCTTCCACTTCTTGTTTTCTCTTCTCTATATGTGCATTGAAATCAAAGGTGTGGGAATTTAGAACTTCTTTTCCTAGAAATTGGGAAATACATTCAGAATAGAAAAATCGGAAATAAATGTTATTGGTGGATGATCTCAAGACTGAAAAATTTCTGTATTTATAGAGATTATAAAGAAGAGGTGAAAAAGAGTAAAAGAGCTTAGTCATATGTTTCTGTCACTAATGATGCCTCAAAATTTCCGTAAGATTATTCAGGAAACTTTTAGGTTAAGGACAACTTACATACTATCAAAGTATGACCTCTATATTTTCATTACATTTACTTGGCTAATAAGAGATAAGTGGCTTGATGAAAAGACAATGTTAGGAAAGGCATAGGACTACAAAAGCTTCTCTGAAGTGATGTCTTTACTGAATCAGTTGCTAATAGATGAAGTAGTGCTGGGAGCATCAAAAGTACCCACTAGAATTCCCAGGTCTTTTTACTTTTTCTGTTCCTGGATTCTCTGGAAGCTTCAGTTCTTATTTTTCTCCTGGTTCTCAAATATTTTGTTATTCATAAATACTAGGAAAAGGTTTCTTATCTCTGTCTCTTCCCCAGATCGGGAGAACCAGTCCATCCTGATCACGTACGTACATCCCCTGCTCGGGTCCCTGAGGGGCTGCCCAGGGCCAGAGCCCCTCCTGCCTGACCACACGCTCTCTGCTTCTCTCCTTACTCTGACAGCGGAGAATCTGGTGCCGGGAAGACTGTGAACACAAAGCGTGTCATCCAGTACTTTGCAACAATTGCAGCCAGCGGGGACAAGAAGAAGGAGGAGCAGACATCAGGCAAAATGCAGGTGAGTCAGGAAGAACAGACTGGACACTTGGGCTGTCATTACCCTGTCAACTCAACACAGCCCATGAGTAATTTTCCCTCTGCAGGGAACGCTTGAGGATCAAATCATCAGCGCCAACCCACTGCTGGAGGCCTTTGGAAACGCCAAGACCGTGAGGAACGACAACTCCTCACGCTTTGTGAGTTGGTGACTTGGACAAAATCTCTCCCTCTCATGGCAGGACAAGTGATGCCTGAGCAGGTCTCCATGTAAAAGACATGTCAGAAGAAACCATCCAGATTCAAATGCTGTTGCTTCTCCTTAACAGGGCAAATTCATCAGAATCCACTTTGGGCCCACAGGCAAACTGGCTTCTGCTGATATTGAAACTTGTAAGAGACTCTCTTGGACTGGTCCAATCCCTTCCCAAATTCCCACCTCCATGTGCATTGCTGTACCTAACTCTTTCTACCTTCCTGGGCAGATCTGCTGGAGAAATCCAGAGTCACTTTCCAGCTCAAGGCAGAAAGAAGCTACCACATCTTTTATCAGATCATGTCCAACAAGAAGCCAGAGCTAATTGGTAGGAAGGAGCATTATAGCTTCTTGAGGATGAACCCTGAGCAACAGTTCCCTCTGTCACTTGCTTGGCAAAACTAAGCCTGTGCCTTGCCTCTTCCTGCTTTCAGACATGCTCCTCATCACCACCAACCCTTATGATTTCCACTATGTGAGTCAAGGGGAGGTCACTGTTCCCAGCATTGATGACCAGGAGGAGCTGATGGCAACAGATGTGAGTAACACAGCAAAAAGGTCTCTACTGTGCATATCTCGAGGGTGACATTGCTGACCCACTAAGGACATGCATTCGAATTCATGCTTTTTACTGCAGAGTGCCATTGACATCCTAGGCTTTACTCCTGATGAGAAAACAGCTATCTACAAGCTGACAGGGGCTGTCATGCACTATGGGAACCTGAAGTTCAAGCAGAAACAACGAGAGGAGCAGGCAGAGCCTGATGGCACAGAAGGTATCAGCAGATTCAGTGACTGATTTGTTTAAAGCACTTGTCTGTCTCCAGAGGTGATATGTTAAGCCTCCAAAGACAGACCTCTGCTGGGCTGAGTCTCCACATACAACACTGAGAAACCCATCTTTGTGTATATAGTCCATCTCAATGTAGAGGTGTTTTCTCAGCCATGGGAAGTTCCATTATTCTGTCCAGTGATTGTCTTTCTCGAAACCCTTCAACCATTATAAACCATGATGTCCAATTGTATTCTTGGTGAAATAACTCCCCTAAGCTTTGCTACCCAGAAATCCACGTGGCACCGCATGCTCACCTCATGCATTACTAGAGGCTTTTGGGATTCTTCTGGGAAATTCCAGGTTCAAGCTACTCCTATCTAAGCCATACCTTTTCTTGCTTTCAAAGAAGGCCATCATTAGCTTGCACAATTCACATTTCTTCCCAAGCTTTCTGTATGGGATCAGATAAATGCTCTTCCATTCCTAAAATATGAACACCATCCATGAAATACTTTTCTCTTCCCTTCCCCATCTCTAGTGGCTGATAAGGCTGCCTACCTGACGGGCCTTAACTCAGCTGAATTTCTGAAGGCCTTGTGTTATCCCCGAGTCAAGGTTGGGAATGAGTATGTGACCAAAGGTCAAAACGTGACACAGGTAAAATCTGGAGGTTGACAATGCATGGCTTGAGGGAGTACATGAGCATTCTTCTGTGACCCCGGGAGGGAACTCTGGTCCTGTCTCCTCTGCTTTAGGTGAACAATTCAGTGGGTGCCCTGGCAAAGGCTATGTTTGAGAAGATGTTCCTGTGGATGGTTGTTCGCATCAACCAACAGCTGGACACGAAGCAGCCCAGGCAGTACTTCATTGGTGTGCTGGACATTGCTGGCTTCGAGATCTTTGATGTAAAGAACACAGTTTTTTAGCATTTCCATTGAAAACCAATTGAAACTTTTGAGACCTTTAATAGAAGGGAGTATGTTCCTACATTTATTTGTAGGGCTTGTTGGAATCACCATTTTTAATCCTGAAAAAAAAAAAGATTGAAAACTAATCTTTCAATTGCTCTGAATTTGAAACCTCTCTTTTTTAAATACAAAGCCTATCCTAGAAATATACCACAGGAAAACTACACAGGAAGATGACTTGTATTTATAGTATCAACCCTGGTGAATTAGGATTGTACAAGAAAACACCTTGCTATTATTGCTGATCCTTGAAAGCATTGTATGTCTTTTTATATCTGGCAGTTCAACAGCTTTGAGCAGTTGTGCATCAATTTCACCAATGAGAAACTGCAACAGTTCTTCAACCACCACATGTTTGTGCTGGAGCAGGAGGAGTACAAGAAGGAGGGAATTGAATGGACATTCATTGACTTTGGGATGGACCTGGCTGCCTGTATTGAGCTCATTGAGAAGGTATGCTTTGTGTTGAATAAGTTGGATCTTCTATATTTGCCAAGAGATGCAATTAAGAAGCACATGAGAATATTTTGGCTTCTTCAAGTACATACCCTGTGGCAACAGGGTGGAAGTGTTTTTAGAGATCATACTCAGATATCAGGACTTTTGGTGAGAGAATTCACTGCTAGATTATAAAAAGAAGTAATATAAAAGGCAGTCATGTTCTATAGGCACCTATCAGTAAGTAGGTTTTATGGAGAGGACAGTATTTCCATCACTTCAAATGAAACAGAAACACTGAAAAAAGTTGAACCTTGGTTAATTTTCTCTGACTTATTGTCATGAAATGTGTGGGGACAGCTTTCTTTTCTGGCTCTAGCAACTTTCCAACCAAAATCTGTTTCTCCCTCATACCTATTATAATCTCTCCCAGCCAATGGGCATCTTTTCCATCCTGGAAGAGGAGTGCATGTTCCCCAAGGCAACTGACACCTCTTTCAAGAACAAGCTCTATGACCAGCACCTGGGCAAGTCCAACAACTTCCAGAAGCCCAAACCTGGCAAAGGCAAGGCTGAGGCCCACTTCTCCCTGGTGCACTACGCTGGCACAGTGGACTACAACATCACTGGGTGGCTGGAGAAGAACAAGGACCCCCTGAATGAAACTGTCATTGGGCTGTACCAGAAATCATCTGTCAAGACCTTGGCCTTACTCTTTGCCAACTATGGTGGAGCAGATGCAGGTCAGTTCAGTGAAAATTGTATTTTTAGCGTGGGACAATGTTGACACAATTGAAGCCATAAATACTAAACATTTAAAATTGGTTTGTGTTCAATTTAATTTTTTCCCTTTAATTTGCAGAGGCTGGTGGTGGAAAGAAGGGTGGCAAGAAAAAGGGTTCTTCTTTCCAGACTGTCTCAGCTCTTTTCCGGGTACAGTACTGCACCTGTTACCTCTGAAATGGGAAGGAAGGGGGTGAGCTAATATTAAATTTGAAAGGACTATTTTACATTACTATAATAGTGCTAAATGTCTTTAGAAATTCCACATCAGGTTTTCCAGGATCAATTTTAATATTGCTAATTTGTCATGTCCAAAAATAAGCATTCAGTCTTTAAAATCATGAAAATCTAATAATCTGCGTGTATTTCCCTTTTTTTTTTTTTTTGAGCAGCTCTCATTGAGATCTTTTATTTTTATGTCTTTGGGTCAGACTATGACCATAATATGAGTATTCCTGCATTTCTGTTGAGGAATTGAAAGTAATTTCCAAGAGGATATTTATCTTATTGGAATAAACCCCCATTTTAAAAAACTTAAATAGCCTGACTTTTGAAGGCAGAATGTGAGAAATCTAGAAGTCAATTACTCTTTGTGAATGTGTGAAATTTATATTTATTTTCACTGGCCCAATAACAACACAAAAGTATTTCAGTCTTTAAAAATGGTGTTCAGTATCTTCAAATAGAAGAAATATTTGGTTTCTCTGGCTTTATCTAAGTGTTCTGAAACCTAGCTCGAGACATGGTGAAGCCATTACCTGGGCTTGATGCCTCAAACATTGGACACAGGAAACTCACATTGCTACCTGCTTCCTCTAGGAGAACTTAAACAAGCTGATGACCAACCTCCGGAGCACTCACCCCCATTTTGTGCGCTGCATCATTCCAAATGAGACTAAAACACCTGGTAAGATGGCTCAAGTAGGAAGAGAGTTTGCTCTGATACATCCATTCCTTCTGGACAAACTGTCCAGCCCACAGCTGGATAAACACATCGTGTGGTTGAGGAGCAACTGGCTCATGGGTCGAGCACAGAGGGTGACAGGGACTGGGGTAACATCAGACTGGTGACCTGTCACTATTGGGGTTCCAGAGGACTCCATCTTGGGCCCTGTGCTCTCCAACATCTTCATGAATGACACAGGACTAGAAGGGATACTCAGCACATTTGCAGATGACCCAAAAGTGGGAGGAACTGTTGAGTCCCTTAAAGGCAGGGACAGATCAGAGGGCTGGGAACAAGGGGAAGTGCCGGATTCTGACCCTAGGATGAATGGACAGACTGGGGAATGAGATGCTGGAAAGCAGTGCTGGGAAAGGGCCCTGGGGGTCCTGGTGGGTGCCAGTTGGCCCTGAGTCAGCAGTGCCCTGGCAGCCAGGTGGGGCAACCCTGGAGGCATCAGGCCCAGCATGGCCGGCTGGGCCAGGGAGGGGATTGTCCCGCTCTGCTCTGCCCTGGGGTGGCCTCACCTCAACATTGGGGCAGTTTGGGGGGACACAATGGAAGGAAGATCAGAAGCCATTGAAGAGTGTTCAAAGGAGGCAATGAGGATGGGGAAGGGCCTTGTTTTGAAGACGTGTGAGGACACTGAGGGCACTTGGTGTGTTCAGCTGGAGAAGAGGAGACTGAGGGGAGACCTCACTGCAGTTCCACCTTCCTGGGCAGGGGCAGAGGAGGGGCAGGGACTGAGCTTTGCTCTGGGGTGACCAGGGACAGCAGCCAGGGAATGGCCTGGAGCTGTGTCAGGGTAGGGTTAGGTTGGATCTCAGGAAAAGGTTCTTCTCCCAGAGGGTGGTTGGGCACTGCCCAGGCTCCCCAGGGCAGTGGGCACAGCCCCAAGGCTGTCAGAGCTCCAGGAGTGTTTGGCTGATCCTCTGGGACACAGGGTGTGACTCTTGGGGATGGGCCTGCACAGGGCTAAGGGTTGGACTCAATAATCCTTGAGGGTTCCTTCCAATTTGGCATATTCTGTGATTCCCCTCCACACTGGAATCTGTGCCACTCCTTTGTGCTCTGCTCTGCCTTGCTCAGGTGCCATGGAGCACGAGCTGGTGCTGCACCAGCTGCGCTGTAATGGTGTGTTGGAAGGGATCAGGATCTGCAGGAAAGGGTTCCCCAGCAGAGTCCTCTATGCTGACTTCAAACAGAGGTAAGAGCACTGCACTTCTCAGCATCATTAAAAGTGTTGTTGGTCCATTCACAGGTCCATTCGGTTTGTTGTCAAAAATAGCTATATATGAGCTGGCAGGGTTTAGTGGCTCCTGTGTGTTGGTTGGGAAAAAATAACCTTCTCTTCCTCTTTTCACAGATACAAGGTGCTTAATGCCAGTGCCATCCCAGAGGGACAGTTCATCGACAGCAAGAAGGCTTCTGAGAAGCTCCTTGGCTCAATCGATGTGGACCACACCCAGTACAAATTTGGACACACCAAGGTACAAACCCCCCATTCCCTCACTCACTCCGTACCTGTGCTTTGCCCGGCCTGACAGTGATGTGCTGCAACATTCCCTCTCTAAGGTGTTCTTCAAAGCTGGGCTGCTGGGGCTCCTGGAGGAGATGAGGGATGAGAAGCTGGCACAGCTCATCACTCGCACACAGGCCAGATGCAGAGGCTTCCTGATGAGGGTGGAGTACCAGAGAATGGTGGAGAGAAGGTACACAATCCTCGTCTTCAGTTAAACTCACTGTGGTTGGAGGAAAGTGTTGACAATTTTCAAACTGAAAATACTCATTGTACACTTGAATTATGCTCCAGAGAGTCCATCTTCTGCATCCAGTACAACATTCGTGCATTCATGAATGTCAAACACTGGCCCTGGATGAAGCTGTTCTTCAAGATCAAGCCCTTGCTGAGGAGTGCAGAGTCTGAGAAGGAGATGGCCAACATGAAACAAGAGTTTGAGAAAACCAAAGAAGAGCTAGCAAAGTCTGAGGCAAAGCGTAAGGAGCTGGAGGAGAAAATGGTTTCTTTGCTTCAGGAGAAAAATGACCTGCAGCTCCAAGTGCAAGCTGTGAGTTTATAAACAATAATTTATCATCTAGAAAATGGATATGTACATTCAGACTGCTCTTTGTGAACAGAAGGTCAAACTGTAGAAGACCAAAAGTCATATATTTGGGGAATTATCTGTCATATGTATGTGAAGGTGAGGAAATAAACATCTGGCAGTGGTGTGATGAGCACTGACAGCCAGGGCAAAGAAACAGGGAGAAACTGGGAGTCAGTACTCTTGCCTTCAGAGGAAAGAGGCAGACGTAGCTCATAAACATGACATACTCAGGGCAGAATACACCCCCAGTTCCCTCTGAGCAGGTGAATGCTGCAGGAAGGATCTCCATCTTACCAGGATGGAGAACTATGAATTAATTTTGGAGTATAAATGCAAACTGGAGTTCAAAGTGGCACTCTCTATGTTTTAGACTTAAATGGTATGAAATCTATAATGAAGCAGAAGTTCTTGGGGGTTTTAACATTGCAGGGCTTTTTTGCATTTCTAGTCTGGATTTCATATTGTAGTTCCAGTATAAACTACATCCTGTGGTAGTAAAATTATTAATATTTAAGATTGAGAATTCTAGCTAAGAAGTTACCTTTATTTAAAGAATGCTCCTTTGCACTAAAAGCCATTTTTGCATAATATTTGTATCAGTTCCCCAACATTCAGACATATCGCCCCCTGAGCTCCCTTTTCTCTGCCAACTGGTTGCAAAGACCCAATTCACACACTGTATCAGAAAAAAAAAAGTGGTGAGGAAAACCAACCCTCTCAACGTTAACAAAGATAAGTATTTGGAGGGATGTTCTACTTAAGTAGCTTGTTAACTACAGCAATTCAAAGGAAACAAACAGTAAATAACATGACTATATGGAGAGACTGGTTCATGGTGGAGCTTATAGGAATGGTACACCCACTTTTATCTTCATCTATATGGGGAATTGGAAACAATCATGGACAATTTAACTTTCAGTTGAAAGAAATATTCTCTAAGTAAAGAACTTCATGGCCAGACCTCTCAATCTCAATATTAATAATTTTGCCATCACAGTTCCATGAACCTTGTAGACACACAGGACTTCACAAAAATAGAATATTGCTTAAAAATATAAGCAAAAATATACTTAAATATCACTTTAAAAAGTCATCTAAATCTACCCTATAAATAACCTAATATGCCAACTAAAAATAGAACACTGTATTAATTACAGTTATTTGAATATTTCCATAGAAAATGGGCACCCCTACGTTACCTGTTTTCCTTAGTATAAGAAGAATAAATATCCCATTGGACTTTCTTGGATATCTTAAGATATGTTCCTTTCAAATTCCTTTGGGAAAAAACAAATTCATGATAAAAAAAGCCCATCAAAGAGTAAGACAAGGAACTGATCAGCTGAAACCAGCACATGCCACCCCAAATACAGCATGGAAGGGACACACCTGATTTACCCCACTTGCCTAAGCAATAGCATTTATAGAGAGAGGATTCTTATTTCTCTTTAATCGCTGTTGAGACTATCAGACTCTTTATTCCCAACTTCATAACAGGTTCAGAAGGATTCCGTTGCCAAAGGATAGATATTTAATGCAGTGTTTATGAACAAAAATGTCTCCAAGTGCCCTCTCCTCTAGGTACATGAGAAATTCTCACACCTACCAAAACTCTGAGACACTTTTAGGAGAGAGAAAATAGTTTAGAAATCAATATTGTTTCACCTCAAAAGCTGTATAATGCATCCCAGGGAAACAAACAAACAAACCAACAAAACCAAACACACAAACAAACAAACAAACAAAACAACATCAAAACCAACCCCAAAACGATCAACAAGATTAAAGTTGCTTCAACATACACACTTACTTACACAGAAGAGTTCAGAAAATAAATCAAGAAAATCTGTGTCTCCCCCACAGGAGGCAGATAGCCTGGCTGATGCTGAGGAAAGGTGTGACCAGCTCATCAAAACCAAAATCCAGCTGGAAGCCAAAATTAAGGAAGTGACTGAAAGGGCTGAGGATGAGGAGGAAATCAATGCTGAGCTGACAGCCAAGAAGAGAAAACTGGAGGATGAATGTTCAGAGCTGAAGAAAGATATTGATGACCTTGAGCTAACACTGGCCAAGGTGGAGAAGGAAAAGCACGCAACAGAAAACAAGGTACACACACAGGAGTCACATTAAAGGGTCAAAAAATCATTGTTTCTAGGAGCAAAGGAGCAACCTAAGGACGTGTTGGCTTTCAAGCACATGAGCTGGGCCTGACCAAAGCAGTGAAAAGAAAAGCGCAACTTGTGGCTAAGCACAGCAGAGGGAGAATTCCCCTGAATCACCAAGCAAGTTTTCAATTGAATTTTGATAATTGCTCATATTTGTAGGTAAAAAACCTCACAGAGGAGATGGCAGCCCTGGACGAGACCATCGCCAAGCTGACAAAAGAGAAGAAAGCCCTCCAAGAGGCCCATCAGCAGACCCTGGATGACCTGCAGGCAGAGGAGGACAAAGTCAATACACTGACCAAAGCCAAGACCAAGCTGGAGCAGCAAGTGGACGATGTAAGCCCACGGACACACAGCAGGAACAGACAGGTATGGAGTTTGAGCTGGCTGGTGGAGCACTGATGGCCTTGTTCTGTGTAGCTGGAAGGGTCCCTGGAGCAAGAGAAGAAACTGCGCATGGATCTGGAGAGAGCCAAGAGGAAACTGGAAGGAGACCTGAAGCTGGCCCAGGACAGCATCATGGATCTGGAGAATGATAAGCAGCAGCTGGATGAGAAACTGAAGAAGTAAGTGTGGCCCTGGGGCACCTCAGTGCTGGGCTGCAGCTCTTGTCTTTTTCCTTTGAGCTGTAACCCACTTTGCTTTGCCCAAAGGAAAGACTTTGAAATCAGCCAGATCCAGAGCAAAATCGAGGACGAACAACTTCTGGGCATGCAACTACAGAAGAAGATCAAGGAGCTGCAGGCAAGTGTCTACCCTTCCCCTGCCTACCCCAGGCTCGGCTCAGGGAGGAGGAGGGCACGGGTGTGAAGGGTCCCTCGTGTTCTCCAGGCCCGTATTGAGGAACTGGAGGAGGAAATCGAGGCCGAGCGAACCTCTCGCGCTAAAGCAGAGAAGCATCGGGCTGACCTGTCCAGGGAGCTGGAGGAGATCAGCGAGCGCCTGGAAGAAGCAGGAGGGGCGACGGCAGCTCAGGTGGAGATGAACAAGAAGCGGGAGGCAGAATTCCAGAAGATGCGCCGGGACCTCGAAGAGGCCACGCTGCAGCACGAAGCCACGGCTGCCGCCCTGCGCAAGAAGCACGCGGACAGCACAGCTGAGCTGGGGGAGCAGATCGACAACCTGCAGCGCGTCAAGCAGAAGCTGGAGAAGGAGAAGAGTGAGCTCAAGATGGAGATTGATGACTTGGCCAGTAACATGGAGTCTGTCTCCAAAGCCAAGGTATGGAAAAATGGACTGTAAACCACTTGAAAATTAATTCCATTGAAATACATCCTTTCAAATTACAGCCTGGTTACCATCTAACTCCCTGTCTCTCTATGGAGCTGTGTTTCTTACCTTCTAACATCAAGCAACAGTCCAGACCGTGCAAGTCTGTTCATGTTTTTCTGCTTAGAGTCCCGCTCTTCTGAATAAGAAGGCGTCTAGATCCTAATCTTCTTTCATTCTCTGTGACCTCCACAGGCAAATCTGGAGAAGATGTGCCGCACCCTGGAAGACCAACTGAGTGAGATTAAGACAAAGGAAGAAGAGCATCAGCGCATGATCAATGACCTCAATGCTCAAAGAGCTCGTCTGCAGACAGAAGCAGGTAACATACCCCCACATGCCTCTGGAATGGGACAACCTGTAATTAATGTTGACAAAAAAAGGAATGAAGCTTTCCTCAAATTGATCTAGTCTCTGTGATCTGTTATACAGTGCTTAAAAGACACATTGACTTAGTATTGATTTTAAATTGCAATCTGTCTGTAAACTTTCTTAGGTGAATATTCACGCCAAGTGGAAGAAAAAGATGGTTTGATATCTCAGCTATCCAGAGGCAAACAGGCATTCACTCAACAGATTGAGGAGCTAAAGAGACATTTAGAGGAAGAAATAAAGGTAAATGTACTTCTAGTAAGGGGGTTGACTTTGGACTGAGGTTCTGTTTTCTTTAGGGATATTTCCTATTCTCACATAAAATGAGAATGTTAGCCATATCAGTTTAATTTTTGAGCTATCAAACAAGATGGACAATTTTGCCACCTTAATCTCTAGTGTGGGAAGGGAAATTGAGGAAGACATCCTCTCCAATTTGAATACTAAGACAGAGAAAAAAATTTTTAGGTCTCTATTCAGATTTATAATGGCATATAAAAATGATTGAGATATATCTAAAAATAAATTGTGCATCTTAGTCTACTTTTCAAAGCTGAAAATTTAGAGTATATTTAAAGGGATTCAACAATTTCCTGATTTACAGGAATTTATTTAGAATTTATCCATCATCTCTCCTGAGAATACTTTCTATATTCTGATGAATGAAGAGATAAGAAAGTTCTCTAAAGGTGAAATCAATATGCCATTTTCCCTTGGGCTGACTTTAAATGTCAGATGGAAAGACTCTTCAACCACTTTCGTAAAGTTAACATTCTGCTGTCTCACAGGAAATTAATTGTCCTCATCCAATTGTCTCCCAAGGCCAAGAACGCCCTGGCCCACGCCCTGCAGTCCGCTCGCCACGACTGTGACTTGCTCCGGGAACAATATGAGGAGGAGCAGGAAGCCAAGGGGGAGCTGCAGCGCGCCCTGTCCAAGGCCAACAGCGAAGTGGCCCAGTGGAGAACCAAATACGAGACGGACGCGATTCAGCGCACGGAGGAGCTCGAGGAGGCCAAGTACGTGGGGAATGGGATGAGAAATGACTGCAGAAGACTGAGAGCGGTCAAGGGAAATGGGAGTCTCTGAGCGGGCTGAGACAGGGTTAGGATGAAGGCAGGGATATACTGTCTTTGTGTGCAAAGCAGATAGAGGGGAGGAGAAAAAAAGTGTATATTGGAAGGGAAAGCATAGGCTTTAGGGCTAGAAGTGCAAAGACAGGCCTAATGCACACAGAAAGGATAGATCCTTTAGGATCTGTGAAAAGTGCTCAGCTCAAAACCCCCAAAGTGGCCAGCTGCCCTCTCATGGCAGTGCAGAACTGACTCCCTTCTAAGCTCTAAGCTGCCACTGTGCTTATCTCCTCCCAGGAAGAAGCTGGCACAGCGCCTGCAGGATGCAGAGGAACACGTTGAAGCTGTCAATGCCAAATGTGCCTCCCTGGAAAAGACAAAGCAGAGGCTGCAGAATGAAGTGGAGGACTTGATGATTGATGTGGAGCGATCCAATGCTGCCTGTGCTGCTCTGGACAAGAAGCAGAAGAACTTTGACAAGGTCTTTTGGGCTTCAGCCCTGGGACTCCTGGGCAGAGCCTCCCCCCGGGATGGCCACATCCCAACGCACGCCCCGTTTCTCTTCAGATCCTGGCAGAATGGAAGCAGAAGTATGAGGAAACGCAGGCTGAGCTGGAGGCCTCCCAGAAGGAGTCTCGCTCCCTCAGCACGGAGCTGTTTAAGATGAAGAATGCCTATGAGGAGTCCTTGGACCACCTGGAAACAATGAAGCGGGAGAACAAGAACTTGCAGCGTAAGTCCCTGGCCCTCTGCTCCGGGATGGGCTTTCTCACCACCTGAGCATTGCTGCGGGGTCTGTGCCTGCAGCTCTGCAAAGATGCCTGTCACCCTGGTGGGACAGGGCCCTTCCCATTCTGCTCTGGGCCTGAGCAAGCCATTGTTCCCACAGAGGAGATTTCCGACCTCACGGAGCAGATTGCGGAGGGAGGAAAGGCAATTCATGAGCTGGAGAAAGTCAAGAAGCAAATTGAGCAGGAGAAATCTGAAATCCAGGCTGCTCTGGAGGAAGCTGAGGTACCTGGCCAGAATCATTGCTCTCTGCACTAAATGTGTGAGCAAGGCAGAAACAATGCTAAAAAGGCCTTGCTTCTGCTGTGTTCTGGCTGCGGAGGGCAGCCAGCTGAGATTTCCTGGAATATTCTCTAATTCCCTAGAAAGCAAGCAGTAGGTTTAACAGTGTTCCCCACGTTTGTGTCCACTTGTCCAGGCCTCTCTGGAACATGAAGAGGGGAAGATCCTGCGCCTGCAGTTGGAGCTCAACCAGGTGAAGTCTGAGATTGACAGGAAGATAGCAGAGAAAGATGAGGAGATTGACCAGCTGAAGAGAAACCACCTCAGAATTGTGGAGTCCTTGCAGAG
Source organism: Corapipo altera (assembly GCF_003945725.1). Lineage (NCBI taxonomy): Eukaryota > Metazoa > Chordata > Aves > Passeriformes > Pipridae > Corapipo > Corapipo altera. Next base: position 1,262,224 of record NW_020884993.1, read on the forward strand.
CAGCCTGGATGCTGAGATCAGGAGCAGGAATGAAGCCCTGAGGCTGAAGAAGAAGATGGAGGGAGACCTGAATGAAATGGAGATCCAGCTCAGCCATGCCAACCGTGTGGCTGCAGAGACACAAAAGAACCTGCGAAACACACAGGCTGTGCTCAAGGTCTGTTCAGCAAAGCTGCAGAAAGAGAAATGAGATCCTCGACATTTTTGGCCCTCAAGCGCACACTGACACCATGTAATTCCTCTTGTCTCTCTTACAGGACACCCAGATCCATTTGGACGATGCTCTCAGGACCCAGGATGACCTGAAGGAGCAGGTGGCCATGGTGGAGCGCAGAGCAAACTTGCTGCAGGCTGAAGTTGAGGAGCTACGGGCAGCCCTGGAGCAGACGGAGCGGTCGAGGAAAGTGGCTGAGCAGGAGCTCCTGGATGCCACTGAACGTGTGCAGCTCCTCCATACCCAGGTCAGGGCAGGGAGCAAAGGCAGCTGTGTTGACACTTAACAAACCCAGAGAGCTGGAATATACCAGGGGACAGGCAGTACCAGAATGGCCTCTCTACTGCTGTCCACAAGGAAAGGCATGTTCGGTGTCCATCACCCGAGCCCACCACTGGCATTACGTAAACAACCACTGTACAAAGAATTCCACATTCACAATTGCCGATGGAATGGGAAAGACTTGGCTCAGGCAGCAGGTTTGTTATTGGAGACCTTAGAATAAAAATCTTGCCATGTCCTTCCTGTTGCACAGAACACCAGCTTGATCAACACCAAGAAGAAGCTGGAGACAGACATTTCTCAGATTCAGAGCGAAATGGAGGATACGATCCAGGAAGCCCGCAATGCTGAAGAGAAGGCCAAGAAGGCCATCACAGATGTGAGTCGGGGCTCCTTTCATTGCTGATGGGGGATGTATTCTCCCCAAAGTGTCTCCAGCCCCACAAGGGCTTTGACCTTTTGCTCTGCTCAGGCGGCCATGATGGCAGAAGAGCTGAAGAAGGAGCAGGACACCAGTGCCCACCTGGAGAGGATGAAGAAGAACCTGGACCAGACGGTGAAGGACCTGCAGCTTCGTCTGGAAGAGGCCGAGCAGTTGGCCCTGAAGGGAGGCAAGAAGCAAATCCAGAAGCTGGAGGCCAGGGTGAGTAGGGCTGTGTTGGTGCATGAGTGACCCCGTCTCTTGGAGAGACACCCCCAGGGAAGCTGCAGGGACGGGCTTCTCATTGCAGGTGCGGGAGCTGGAAGGGGAGGTTGATGCTGAGCAGAAGCACAGCGCTGAAGCCGTGAAGGGTGTGCGCAAGTACGAGAGGAGGGTGAAGGAACTCACCTACCAGGTAATGGCCCCTGTGGGCATCTGCAAAAACTGAAAGTGTTTGCACCTGATTGCCAAGGGGAATTGCTACCTGCCATAGTGGGGGAAACAATTCACACTCTTTCCTGTTTGCCAACTGCTTTAGTCTGAGGAAGACCGGAAGAATATTCTCAGGCTACAGGATCTGGTGGACAAGCTGCAAATGAAGGTGAAATCCTACAAGAGACAATCTGAGGAGGCTGTAAGTATCACTCTGAGTGCTTGGCAAGAAACACTTTCCAAGAGGGTAGCTTGGCCACTGAGGAAGCTTGGCCCAATAGAAGAAAGTTGGAAGATGTCACTGGTCAATAATGGAGTTCTTCAAGTTCTCTGAAAGGCTCCTAAATCAGCCTCGCCTTGGAGAACGAAATCAATGAGTCACTAACAAGACTAATAAGAGGGCAAATGCACCCAGCATTTTTTGCATCAGGACAACAAAGCAGCCTGTAAGAAGGAGTCTTATTAATGGTAAGGATAGTACAGTATATAAAGAAGTTTTGAAAATAACTTAGTTTCAAATTTTTGATAGCAGACAGAGAAGGTGTTGGAAGTATCCTCCCAAGCCACTTTGCGTTCAGCTCTTAAAATTGTGCAGGGACCCTTTGCCTGTTTCTGGGCATGCAGCACTCAGGGAGGAACTGAGGGAATCCTGCAGCCCCTGAATTTATGATTGGCTGAGTGTGGCTTTTTCACGGTGGCAAACAGCCCAGCCCAGACAAAGACTTCTGGACTCAGTGAGGGGGGGTCTGTGAGAGGGGCACTGAGGAGTTCTCAAGGATCTCACTGAGACTCACGGATAAGCTGTGGTGGGTGGTAGATGGAAGTTTGTGCCCTCCCCCAGGCCAAGGCACAGGAGCAGCGACACCCCTGCCCTGGGCTCCTCACCACCAACTCCTTCTCTCTCCCAGGAGCAGCTCTCCAATGTCAACCTCTCCAAGTTCCGCAAGATCCAGCACGAGCTGGAGGAAGCTGAGGAACGGGCTGACATTGCAGAGTCACAGGTCAACAAGCTCCGAGCCAAGAGTCGGGAGTTTCATAGGAGGATAGAAGAGGAAGAGTGAGATTGTCATGAGGTACAAAGTGACCTGCGGGCTGCACAAAATGTGAACCCTTTGTCACTTCCTTCTGCAATGTACCCACCTCAGTGTCTAGTGAATAAAGAGTAGATTCCTCTGCAAACACACCATGACCAGTGCCTTCTTTGGGTTTGATTTTCTCACCATACTCGGGATACTGCATTGGAGAAGAAGACTCCTTACTTTTTCCTGGTTAGGAAAGGGGAGCTGATGCAAATGTTGGACTGAGGACCTGCAAACTTAGAATCTGGCCATTCCTGTGGAGACTCCTGAAAATCCAGCCTGCGCTCTCTTTTGTCTCCAGCAGCTCCTTGTCCTGCTCCTGCCTTCACGTGCTCCTAATGCTTCTCCCATTGTCCTTTCAGCACAAGTTCCTTCCCATGGGAGAGGCAAGAGATGGTGATCCCCTGTCCTTTTTCCTTTCCCTGCCCATGTTTCTGATGCTGCCACTCACAAACCCTAAACATCTACTCCTAAGTAATCAGAGGTTACAATGCACTGCACCGTCAAGGACCAACAGTCCCTTGACAGAGACAATTTTAGTCACTGCATACTGACAGCGTCTCTACATTGTGCCATCTCCCTTACCCTGGATTCCCTCAGCTGCTGCCACCACCTGCTCCCAGTTTCCCCTTAGTGGGCAAACAGCAGAGCCCTGCCTGGGGCCCTGTGCTGGAAGGACTCTCCCTTAGTACCCACCTCTCGCACAGCACATGCACCAACACACCTCCTCAATGATCACCTCAGAGGTCAGCCTTGGCACCTCCTGCACAACAGGCTGCACGTGGCACTGTCTCAGACAAGAGAAAAGAAGAAAACAGATGGGTGCAGCCCTTCATTCCTTCCTCCCATTACTGTCCCTTGTGAGCATTGGTGAGTAGAACTTCTGTCAGTGCTGTATCTCAGCAGAGAACAATGGGAGTAGTTGTTTAGGGGCAAACCTCAGCCTTCAATCACAAAGACCTTAAGAAAGCCACCTAACACCTGGCCAGACTAGTCCTCTCTGACAATGTCTCACAGCATGCATTGATCTGCCACCACAGGCAGGGCCTCTTGGCCTTAGCCTGCCCAAGCCCACCTGTGAGCTGACTGCTCCTCTTGGGTGGCAGTCCCACCTGCAGGCATCTCCAAAGCTTCAGGGGGGGCTGGGTAGAGTCTAGATGGCACAGAACATCCATGAGTATATGAATATACACAACATCCACGAGTACATTCCTGTTAGCTGGAATGGCTGGTGCAAGCGTTAACTTCTGAGACTCTCTGAAACCCTGCTCTACAGACCCTGCACCATCCTTTGCTTCCCGTTGCCTGCACCAAGGAAGCTTGAGGATGTGTCACCAGAATGAAGGAATGCAGCCAGCAAAGCCAGGCAGAGGGAAGAGAGGAGTGAGCTCTGGCCCTACTGGCAAGTGGAACACCTGGAGAGTTTCTTTGATGACTTGTCCAAAAGCGTTGTCTCAGAGGGCACCGGTCCTCTGAAAAGGCAGTCAAGTCACTGAAGAAGCAGCTCTCACATCAAGGGCTATAACTGTGTTCTGACTTACCACAGCCTTCTTTAGACTGTTTCTTCCTCCAGCCTCCTGCCCCTTTCACTTGCACACAGTTACATGCCCTCTGCTATCTCTCCAACTCTCACGCATGTGGCTGAAAATGAAGCAGGCAGCTACGTGAAGACATCATGTGTCTCCTTTCCTCTGCAGTGACAAAGGCCCAAAATAGCCCTGATCTCCTAAGACTCCTGTTCAGGGTCGTGCCTGTCTGTGGGCATGATTCACTTCCACTAATAGTGCCTGAGACATTCCTGGGAGGGTAGGCTGCCTTCTGTGTCTCAGTGCCGTGTACTGCCGTGGAGGAGCTGGACAACTGTGCTGTGTCCCAAGACAGCAGATGCTATTCTTACCCCAGGGAGACTTGCTCCAGCACAACTCCATTCCCAGCTGAAAGGTTAAATGTCAGACTGCGGCCCGAGTGTGCTCTCCCTGCTCAGAGTCTGAATCCAGAGTGGCCCCTTTGGAGCCCGTGCTGTGCCAACCCAGCACCTGGGCGCTCTCCCCTCTCTCCTGGGACGTGCTGTCCCACAGGGAACACAACAGCTGCCCAGGTACTTCCAGCAGTCAGCTGGGGCTCACTGGGGTCGGGGGCGCATCCCCCCTCTTGTAAACCTACCCATGGAAAAGGCGGGCTGGGCTGTAGCTCTGAAAATGCAGCATTTTCCAGCCTCCACCCTGGAGTCCCAGTCTGGGTGAGGAAGAAGGAAGAAGGCAGAGGCAGGGCTTGCTCCCAGGTTCGGCAGCGCTTGCAGGGGCCATATCCCTTTGCTCAAGCTGTGTTTTCCCAGCACTCGCTGAGCGAAGGCTGTAGGGTCGAAGCCCAGAGATCCCTCAAAGGCCACGGCGGTATCTGGGCTGAAGGAGGAGCCCTGGCCAGGCTGGTGGCCGTGAGACGGTGCTCATGGAGACCCAGCCCCGCCTGCAGCCCGACTGCCCGGGCCCTCTGCAGAGCTCCGGAAAGCCCGTCCCTGCCGGCTCCGGCCCCGGGGCCACCGGACAGAGCACACCCAGGCCGGGGCCATCAGCTGGGCGCGGACTGTGCCTGTCGCCTCAGCCCTGGCGCTGCTGCTCTGACGGCCTCGGCCCCATCAGCTTTATCCTCAGCCTGGGCCTTGTCACCCGACACGGAAAGACAGACAAGTTCCGTCAGGGATCCTTGGCAGAAAGACGATGGAATTATCGCCGGGGGGAGCCGGGGGAGCCTCTCCCGGCCCCACCCGGCCCCTGTCAGTCCCAGGGAGCTCGGCGGGGCGGCCCCGATCTCCCCCTCTGCTCCAGGCCCCACTGCCAGGGGATGGCAGCCTGGAGCCATCACGGGACCCTCCTCTGGGCAGCTGCTCCTCTGCACAGCAGCCGCTCGGCCTCACTCAGCCGGGGGGCTTTAAACCTGCTGCAACTGCCGGGCCCACGGACTGGGAGCAAATCACAGCACAGGGGTTCAAAGGCAACCAGAGCACCCAGCCGGTTTCATCTGCTCCCCACTGGGACAGAACAAAGTCAGGTGGCATGGGCCAAAGAACATCTGGGAATGTTCTGCTCACCAGTGCTGGAAGAAAACACCCTGAGGTGACAGAAGCAGACACTGGTCAGTGTGCAGGGCCTCATCTGCACTGGGCTCTCTGCCCAGAAAGGGAATCACACAGCTGCTTGGGAGTGACTGTCAAAAGGACAACACGCAGCATCAGGGCCCTGCCACCTCCACTGCACACTCTGCAGAGCAGCCTCAGGAGAGCGACTGCAGCACCTCTTTTGGCACCCGTGATCTGGCTGGACCTTGACAGTGAAGGTATGAGGAGAGGCCCAGGGCTCTGGAGCACCCTCACTCCTCCTAGGATGAGGTCCAGCTGCTGCAGACAAGCACCTCCTGGGCTCAGACCAGCAGGAGCAACAGAGAAAGCCTTTGCAGCCTTAAGTGCAGATAAGCCGTTCCCACCTGTAGGGCACCTCAAAACACACAGGTAATCACATACACCTGAAACCCAGGCTGCCTCTCCCTTACTGGGTAGAGCAACATAATGGGAGATCAGTGGGGGAGAACAGCAAGTGCTGAGGACCAGGCACATAGGCTAAGTTGGATTTCAGGGTAGAGGATGCGAGTCCCAAGAGCTGAATGCTAGTCTGAAGTGGGAGCACATTCAGTGTGTCCCTGGGGCATACCTGTCATGTAAACGAAAGTGTGGGACAACAGGATTTGCTTCCATGGCATTTTCCTGTTTGACACTAAGCATTAATGCTCAAAGGCTCCCCATACAATCAGTGCTCGTTGCACCGTGGCAGCATGTGCAGACCCCAGGTGAGGAAGGGCATGGGTGACACCCACTCCCAAAGATGCTGTTCTTGTCCCAAAAGGCACAGTCCCATCTGGGAGTGTCTCTGCAGCTGAGGTTGCAGGCACAGACGTGCCCTCCAGCTCCAGTGCCTGACAGTCACCTCCTTCCTCCCACTGACCCAGGCAAAGCCTTTCCTCTCCTTCTGCCCTGGCATGTGGCAGTGAGTTACTCACTGCTGCAGGAGGGAGGGGTTTTGGAAGGCCAAGAACAGATACTTGCCTTAATTGAGTTGTGCTTCATGTTGTTGGTTCTTCAGATCCCTTCTCCAAGGAGTACTCTGTGCCCAGAATGTGACTTTTCTTTCATGATGCAGCTACTGAGACAGTAAGAGGCTGTCCCAGCATGAGCCTGACAGAGACCTGGGTCTCGAGGGGCAATAGATTCTGGGATAACACACACAATGGCAGGTAAAGAATACGTGGGCACCCTATCCTATGATTTTTGTTGCCTTATAGAGCAGGGGTATTCAGTGCCACACTTGGTAACCACCACCATATTTCTGCCACAGGAACTGCCCTCTTGACTCCACCTTGACTATCACAACTACCTGCTGTGATTACCCACATGGTTCTTACGCAGCAGACTTTGTGAAGGTCATGAGAGCTTTTGGGACAGGGACATCCAAGCCCTTCGGCAGCGTAAAATGGCATCAGAATTAGAAGTAACTCTAGGAAACTGGAGCAGTTGTCTCAGATTTTCAGAAGGAAATTGAATTAAGAGAAAGAAAGTGCTTTTGGGAAGATTAGATGAGATGGATTATGGCTCTTGAATTAAGAAGAAAAGGAAGTGGAGGTTGTAACCCATCACAATTAACACTGAAAATAAAAAAAAAGGTTATTTTGATATTTCAAGGGAATTTTTTTGTTTTGTGTTTGTGTTTGGATGTTATGCAGGCCTAGAATGTTTCTGTAGCAGGAACAACTCACTGGATTGGATTGGTAACTAAGTGAATAAGAAAAACAGCATCTTTACTTTGGACAATATATCTTGAACAAAATAAAATTATTAAAATATCTACCATAAATTATAAATACCTTAAATATATTATATGCCTTACTTGAAAATTATCATATTCCTTGGGATTTTAAACTCATAGCACACTTACTGAATGTTTAATTTTGCAGGGGTTTTTTTTTAGGATTCTTACAACTTGCTGTAATTTTCAGTCTAAACTAATCATTTCAGACAACTTGTGCTCTGCCTGAAGTCATCTTTAGATAGATTATTCTGGTCCTACATATTCTCCAGGGAATTACAGTGCAGCTTTATTAAGAATCAAATATATTACTTTATTAGAACACATGTAGAACACCAATGAAAAACTAAAGTTTTACTGTTCTTGTTTTGTGATTATCTGCTATGCGTGGGGGGCGGAGATGACTTGGCATTGATGCACTATTTTTACAGTTGTCTGTCATGTGATCAGTACTAGTACAAAGGTCCTGAAAAAATGTTGATCCATAATGGCCATAAAGAAAAGCCTCTCGGAGAAAAGTTTGCAATAGATGCAGTTATTTGGCTCAAATAGAGCTTCTGACCCACATTGCAGGGATTGGCAGGGGATCTCTGGAACACAAATGCTGTGTGCCAGCACAAATGGCCATAAACATTTCAGACACACTTTGTCATTAAAGGCAGATTCACCAGTTCAGCTGTGAGCTCCCCATCACACCCCAGGCAAGGAGGAACTCACCTGGCCCCTCAGCTTTGCTGCACAGCTCTCATGATAGTGCTCTTACACCCTTCCAGCCCCACCATGACAGCACGGGACTGCTGGGAGGAACACAGCCCAGCACACAGCAAGGTTTTGGAATCAGCGCCCAAAGAGGTAAAGTCCAAGCTTAGCTACTGTGTGAGTGCAAGAGCAGTGTGGGGTCATGGGATGGCTCTGGTCCCAGAGCCTACAAAGTTCCCTGCTCCAGGAATACATGGCAGGCTGGAAGGACTTGTCACTGAGCTGAGGAGACTGATCTGTGCCACCTGGCATGGCAGTGATCAATGAAGTGCTCATTGCACATTTAGTTTATTAGACTATTATTAAAATAGGGTAATTTTGCATAAATACAAATATATCCCATCCTTCAGTAAGAGGTGTTATCCTATTATTCTTGAAAATTAAAACAAATTTTGAGAATCCTGTTTTTTCTATGTAAATAATGAATATGGCAATTACCAACGGAAAATGTGGTATCAAAATACTGCAAACTCTTTCTGCATTTGAGAATGTCTCACATAATTTAATGTTCTGATGTATTCGTTTTTGAAGAAAGGAGGTAAACATTTTTTATATAATTGCAACACTCACATAGAGAAACAAAAGGTTAGTTGTGCAAATCTAAACAAGTCTATCTCCACAGTGTAGCTTCCCCCTGTTTCTCTTGTAAATGCAGTCAACAGAGAAATGAGACAATTAATCAAGTGTCTGCTAATTTTATTTCATGGTGCTGTTCTCATTTCTTCTCCTTCCATGCCACTCTCCAACTCCTTTTGCCTTTTCCTTCTCCTTCCATTGCCATCAGAGCCTGTCCACCCCACTCACCTGTTCTGTAACTGAAGCTGTTCAGCTGCTTTGGCATGTGATGGAAAGGGCATTCTGAATGTCACCTCCTCATCCAGAACCTACTGCTCATGTATCTTTCTCTGACATTTGCTGTCAAGATGGAAGGAATTTGAGTAACCATGGAAATCTCATGCACAGTCAAAAGCTGTTCATCATTAAATCTAAAAGTGCTGTGAGTTAACTGTCACTAATCTCTAGCTAGTTTTGCCCTCTCTCTTCACTTTGGAAGACTGTTACTTTTCCTCAGAGGCAGATACTTAGGTGTCATCAGAGCAAAATAAACACATTCTTAAGTTTAATATATATTATTAAAACTTCAGAGTGCACATCTGTTTTCCCTGCTGTGAGATCAAATAATAACTGTATCAAGCATTGCAGAAATTAGTGTCTGAAGGAAGGAACAGGATCAGATCACAAGGCCGCCTCAGTCCATCCATAGCTACCCTGAGACACAGGAGGTTCTGAACAGCCGCAGGCACAAAGGTCACTCGTGTTCTGTCTCTGCAATGGCCAAATCAGTAACTAGCTCAACCAGGTTAGTCAATCTTTTATTTGTTAGGCTTAACACTGGCTTTTCCCTAGACGTAATCCCCAACTTTTTTCCTGTCCATCCTTTTTAGCACTGCTCATCTGGACTCATAGCTCAAGTCTCTGAAGGACACATCTTACCTAGATAAACCACCATTACCCAGTTTAAATACATTATGCCAGGAACAGAGAAAGTACTTATCGTATTTCATTGAATTCAACACAACATCTACCTTTCAATAGAATAAAAAGAACTTTTTATGTGAAAATCATTCTTACCATCTCCAGGATCCAGTGCCTAGGCACATCTTAGCTAAAGTATCAGAACAAGAAGCTTTGCACCAGAGAATTGGTGTTCTGGCATTTCTCCTTGTCTCATGCCAGCATTCCTGAGAGGTCTTGTTTTACCCAGGGATCTTCAGTATGAGGCTACACATTCCTTATCGGTCCACAGGCACAAAGATCCCTCTTGGCATGTGTTATAAATATTAACAGCATAGCTGAGGAATAGCATTTGCAAGCTGCAAATCCCACTGGGAATTGTCTTCAAAATTACTGTAAAACTAACATTAAGCAGTAAAAAATGCTGAACATCTTTCTTTAAAAATGAACAAGAAACTTGGTGCTTATCTTTGCATTTTGTGAGCAATTCAGCATATGAGACAACTCCTTCTGGTGCATGTTGATAATTTCATTCCTACAGTTAAAGCCTTCTCTTATTCCTGCACTCTCATTCAGAAGATAATCTATTCTGGTAACCCTGTCCATTTTCCAAATATGTGATAATAACCTATTTTGGCAACAATAAGAAATGTATATGTAGCATTTGGATTAGTTTTGTTTTCTTGGTTCAGTCTACTAAAAGTGATCTATTGCTATAACCAGAAGGGAGAGAATGAATTAAAAGGAGCATGTCCAGAGAAGGGAATGGAGCTGGGGAAGGGACTGGAGCAGCAGGAGCAGCTGAAGAAGCTGGGGGGGCTCAGGGAGAAAAGAAGGCTCAGAGGGGACTTTCTGGCTCTACAACTCCCTGACAGGAGGGGGGAGTGTGGGGGGGGGTGAGTCAGGCTCTGTTCCCAGGGAACAAGGGACGGGGTGAGAGGAAACGGCCTCAAGCTGTGCCAGGGGAGGTTCAGGTTGGACATTAGGAGGAATTTCTTCACAGAAAGGGTGGTCAAGCATTGGGAAGAGATCTGGACATGGGGCTTTCAGTAGACCGCTCAGAATAGCAGGCAGTAGACACACAGCCAGGTCTCAAAAGCATCGGCTAGAAGGTTGTCCAACAGACTGGAAGGGTTTGCAGAGCTTGCTAAACCCAGACAACTATAACTTCCACAGCTGAAATCAATACCAGAGAAAAGAACCTCATCCAGAATGACACAAAGGTCAAGGAGAATTTTTCATTGTATGCTTTTTTACTCGATTTTTTTTTTTCTTTTTGAGGTGCAGACATAGGCCTCTCATCTGTATCTGTTGGCCTAACTGGGTTCTTCTTCCGGATCCCCAGGTCCTTTCTGCTCTATAGTTGGCAGAGGTTCTGTCAGAGGTGATCTGAAACATCAGAAAAATTGAAAAGTTACTGTTTAATTGTTGGTTTAGTACAAGGGGTAAGATAGAAAACCAGTGGCATAAATTTGTGTTACCATGTCTACATGGTAACAGAATTCTGTGAAAAGAAGCAACATACTAACATGAAAAGCATCAGTAAAGCTCATTTGTTGCAATATTTTAGTGATAAACCTCCACTGTTGTTTTCAATTATGCCTTTGAATTTTTAGGATTTTTAGCTTTTTGTAGATTTTAGTGTAGCTGTATAGTCTATCACAATTTCGAATTGTATTAACACTCATCAAACCCTATTCCCCATTTTATATCGAATTTTCTAAATTCTTTAGGCTTGTTTAGGCTCCTCTCAAGGTAGAACTGTAGTAAACACCTTCTCTTTAAGAACATTTGCACCCCAGGCCTGAAGAACAAGATACCATCATAGTAAAAGCAACCTTCAAGCCTGGAACCTTGGAGAAGCTCCAAAGACATGCTGTGAAAAGGAAGATGAGGAAGAAAGGGGTCTTAGGACCTTTGACTCAATTTCCAGGGAGGCATGACCAGGTGGGTAGTTCTCAGGTCAGACCATAAATCGTGGAACCCCTGGACATGGGCACGCACACCTTGTTTGTACTCCCGTGGCCAGAAGGCCTTCATTAAAGACCTGCTCTATTATCTCTACTAAATTAGCCTGGTGAGGTTTTTTGGCTCCCTATCTTTAGGCAACACAATAAGTCTGTATTAGAACATGTATATATTTCAAGCAGACTTAGCAAAGTAATTTAACAGTATTAGACACAGAACTTACTGTGCATTTCTGCTATGGAAACCAAGCTGTTCCCTGCAGTGGGCGCTTCTGAATAAAATGAGCACAAGATACGGGTGTCCAGTGCTGTCACGGGCCATCCAGACACAGCTTCTTCTCCAATATGACTCTCTGGAGGAGTGGGCAGGGAATGAACTGTGAGCTGCCAATCAGTGGTGCCCTGTGTTGTTTGGAAGTCAGGGCTTATCAGGCATTGGTTCTCTCAGAGCTGCCATTCAGGTCCACCATGAGAAGATGAAGGGATGCAGGATTTCTATCATGTGTCAGCAGAAACCAGGCCTAAATCAAACTGAGGTTACTCCTTGGGAGCAGAGAGCTGGGAAGGCAAAAGACCTTTTTTCTTTTCATATGCTCTGCCTCAGCTTCTTCATTCCTTCCTCTCACTGGATCTGATACCTTCCTATCCAGCCAGGCAGGTTTGTTGTCCCTAGGGACAGCTGTCACCTGCAAGGAACACATTCAGGAGAGGTCTCCTTTGATACAGATGTCCCAATATCACACTTGAATCCAGCTTGGAGCCCTAGAGCTGCACCTGAGTGGCTCAGTGGAGGAGGCACTTGCACCTTCAGCAGGCTTTTCTGGAAGTCGTGTTACTTTGGTGGTCATATGAGATGTTTCTGAATGACTTGTGCTTGATGTTTTCAATCCCACAAAGTGGGCAACAGCCTTTCACACACATGATCTGAACAGGATTCTGTTTGTATACATGAAGGACGAGTGTCTTTATATTCAGGTCGGAAATCACTGTTGGCTGTATTTGCTCTGGAGAAAGCCCTTGGGCCTCAGCTTCTCGGTGCGGGAGTCACAAAGAAACATTCAAATATGAAAATTATGCAGAAAGCCAGTGCAAAATGACATTACATGGACAAACAGACAGAGTTTTAGCAAGGCGTAGTGGGTTGACCCTAGCCAGATACCAAGTACCTACTAAAGCCACTCTCTTACTCTCCCTCTGCAACTGGACAGAGAAGAGAAAAAAAAAAACAGCTAAGGATTCACGAGTTGAGATAACAGCTAGGAGAGGTCACTTGCTGATTACCTTCATGGGCAAAACAGACTCACAGTGGGGGTAGTACTTAAATTTATTACTAACAGGATAAGAATCAAAGAGTGAGAAATAAAATAGTCTTAAAAGCACATCCCCCCACCCCTCCTTCCTTCCATGTTCTCCCTCCTGTTCAATCTCTTTGCCCTGAATCTCTTTCTACCTGCATCTTTCCCATGCCATGCTATTCTGAAGCAGTAAAATATTTCAAGGCCTAGATCAGACGACACGTTCATCATATAAGTATAATCAGTGTTATGTTGGAAACTACTGATACTTATTGACTTGAATGAATTACCCCCAAAGATACAGTCAGTATGAAAGAAATGCCAATGCCAGCAGTGCAGGGCGATGGGGAATGGGGGTTACAGTCAGTTGTTGTTTCTGCCGCTGCTCGGGGAGAGGAGTTGGAGTCCTTCCCCTGCTCTCGTGGGGCCTCTCCCACGGGAGACAGTCCTTGATGGACCTCTCCAGGGTGAGTCCATCCTTCGGGCAGCAGTTCTTCCCAACCTGCTGTCCCGTGGGTCACTCCTCCATGGGGTCAGTCCTTGACAGATGAGCTGTACTGGTGTGGGTCCCCCACAGGGGCCACAAGTCCTACCCGGGAAAAACCTGCTCCAGCCTGGGCTTCCCTCTCCATAGCCTGCATGTCTCCAGCAGGACCCTGCCCTATCCTGGGCCTTCCACGGAGTCACAGCCGCCTTCCTGCATCCACCTGCTCCAGCATGGGCTCCTCCATGGGCTGCAGGGGGGTCTCTGCACCTCGATGCTCCCCCACGGGCACAGGGACACAGCTGCCCCACCCTGCTCTGCACCACAGGCCACAGGGGCACAGCTCCGGTGCCTTGAGCACCTCCTGCCCCTCCTTCTGCACTGCCCTTGGGGTCTGCATTGCTGTTCCCATGTTCTCACTCCACTCTTCCCTGGCTGGAGTTCTTTCTGCGCAACAACCTTCTGTTCCTAAATACATTATCCCAGAGGTGTTACTGTCACTCCTAGTCGGCTCAGCCTTGGCTAGCGACAGGAAGTCCATCCTGGAGCCTGCTGGCATTGGCTCCATGGGACAGGGGAAGCTTCCTAGCAGCTTCTAACAGAAGCCACCCCTGTAGCCCCCCTGCTACCAAAACCCAGCCACAGAAACCCACTACACAAGGATTTCTCATTGCCCTGAACTGTTTTTTTACTTCGTTACAATGAGGTGCAGTGCCAGGACAAGTCTCACCAGGTGGGACTGCACAGCCTGCACTACACTCCTATGTCACTAACACAGAACACACTGCTCTCCGAAGTGTGGGACTGCAGCAGTCTTGCAAATCTGCATGAAAGGGGACAGGATTTCATCACAATTCTAAACTTTCATCTCCAAAGTATGCAGCTCCCATTGGAACTTTTGCTCTTTGAGACTGAAAAAGAAATGTTAAAGAGAAAAGTGTTAGTCAGCAATTAAAGAACTCTCCATTTTGAAATGAATGAGTTTGTCTCCTGGATTCCTATAGGAGTGACAGCTGAGATTAGTTCAAGCCCTTTCCATTCCAGCAAATCTTTTGCTGCATCAGCTTCTCGTATACAATGCACCTACATGACCGCGTCTTCTTTCTCTGCTGCCTGTCCTTACTCACTCATTTGTTTTTCTTCTCTTTACATTCCCTATCCCTAACCCTTCTCAGTTTCCCCACTGAGTGTGTTTCTCATCCTTCTCGCCCTCACCCACCATGACATGTCCTTGGAGGGACATGAGCCCTTTCCCTGCCCAGGCACAGGATGGGACAGACACACACACACTGCTCCTCTGCTCTCCCACCTGCACCTGGGCTTAGCCTATGCAGGCCTGTGGTCTGTCAGAGGAGCAGCACATCTGTGCAGATCCTGCATATTCCTGGTGCCTTTCATGGCCCTGAGTGCCTCTCAGTTCCTGGTCAGGCCCTCAGGGACCCCAATCACCTGAGGAGGAGCTGAAGTGGCCCCAGGCACAGGAGACGCTGCAATCTGTGTAGGCACCTGAGCCTGCTCTCCAGAACACTGACCCACAGCAGGAGGTTTCCTGCTGGAGCAGAACTGAGCAGCTCTGATCTCTCTCCAGCCTCCCAGGGCTCACTAGCAGGGGTTGTTTGCTTTATCCTATGAGCTTCACGCTGTTAGGGAAATAAGCATGACTTGGAGTCATGCTTTTAATCTTCATTTAGTGGCAGTAATAATTTACTTATTTGCACCCAATTTCACTCTGCAATGCATCTTGTTATCCCCCTGAATCTCTTTCTACCTGCATCTTTCCCATGCCATGCTATTCTGAAGCAGTAAAATATTTCAAGGCCTAGATCAGAGGACATGTTCATCATATGAGTATAATCAGTGTTATATTGGAAACTACTGATGCTTATTGACTTGAATGAATTATCCCCAAAGATACAGTCAGTATGAGAGAAGTGCCATAACTGCCAATCTTCAGGAAAAGTTACAGAACTCAAAACTCAGGAGTCACAATTTCTCAATACAAGGCAGGATGTGAACGCTCCCTTATGAATCTATAAACTAGGACTTCTTCATCTACTGCCCACTGAGTAAATGCCCCAGTGGATCAACAAATATCCCCAAGACATGTCTGAAATTATTAGGATTGTACTGGGAAACTAGTGAAAAATGGAAACTAATGAGACTGCCAAAGGTAGTTGATGAGCATATAAAAATTATAAACTGAACAGAATTTCACTGTTGCACCATAATGAAAGAGGAAATAGGACCTCTCATTTTATTTTCTACCATAGTGGAATTTGCTGGCTGCCAGAGGGCAACCTGTTTATAGTAAGACAAGATGCAAAGGCCTTCTTAGCCAAATGTAAGAAGTCAGCAGTGTTCCTCTTCAATCCTCTTTTTTCAAGTTGTAAAACAGAATGGATGAGCACTATATGAAGATCTAGTCACTCTTTTCCTAGGTTTATTTTTGGCAGTAGGTTCTGACACCTCAACAAGGACCATGGGGCTTCTTCCACTACTGATCCCATCGAAACTCATGGATAAAAGTAATGAAGAAGGTATCACACTTCCGGGATGTGAAATTTCTTCCATATTGGAATGTTATAAACTCAAATCTCCAGTTCACAATACAAATCTAAAACCCAATGTGGGATTTTGCCTGGCCATAGGCTGGAGTCTGTGTCTATGTCTGTACATATTTTCACTTAGAGTGTGACATGTTGCTAAGTATTCCCTCTCCCTCTCTGCCTTCTAACACAGTGTCTGATGGAGGAGAAGTTATATCTTAAGGACTGGCAGAGAGTGAGGCAGCTGCCTGATGTCTTTCTCAAGATGCTCTATTTTTAGCATGCTTGAGTCTCTTCTTCATGGGAAATGTCAGCACTGCAGCACCTTGCCCACGCCAGTTTCCTCTGTCATCTGATTGGCAGAGCTAAGCCTTGACTCTTCCTCTTCATCACCACCAACCCTAATGATCACCACCATCCTATGTGAGTCAAGGGGAGGTCATCATTGATGACCAGGAGGAGCTGGTGGCTACAGATACAAGTGCTATAAAGAAATTATTTTAAATGAGATTGTTAAGGTTTTTCAGCAATGCTTTTACTTCATACCTTTGACAACATTGTGTCATGACAACCTGGGTTTCACTGTTGATGAGGGAACAGCCATCTACAAGCTGACAGGGGCTGTCATGCACTACAGGAACCTGAAGTTCAAGCAGAAACAATGGCAGGACCAGGTAGAAGTGCATGGCACAGAAAATCCTTAGCAACTAACCTTTTAATAAAGAAATCAGTTTTGTGAAATACTTTTTTTTTTTTTCCCAGACAGGACAAAAGCTATTGCTTAATCATGTGAAAACTAAATAATGTTTCTTTTAGTGTACATGAATCTGTGAACCTGATTCTCTGCTCCCTGGCATCTCTTACTAAATTGTGCTCCTTCAGTTTGTTTTTTGATGGGATATTTTCATGCATTTTACCATTTGGCACACAGAGAGTTTTGACAAGTTTTAAGAAGACAAAATGTCCCTAGTTTCATACATAGGCTCTAGACCTTGCTTTGGCATGTATATCCTTCTCCTAATGACAGTGCAGACCACGACCTATTGAAATATAAAACTTTCTTAGACCGTGACTAAGAAGTCTGGTTGTAATTTTAATTACTTTTTAAAGTGAAAGTTATTAAAATAACTCATTTATAAATGTGTTAAAATATTCAAGGAAGGTTTTCTTACTGATAACTGCATTCAGAAAAATACCAATATTGACTTTCATGGCTTTCATAGCTTTCCTGTATTCAGCATTGATTGTGACACTAGATCAAAAGATTTGCAATCAAGAATTTTGAACATTAAGGGCATTTCTGACACATACACACACAAAGATCAAGTTCCAGTCCATGTCCAAAGATCAATTTTTAATTTATCTCTCTTGTCTTTCAGTTGCTGACAAGGGTCTGTACTCAGGAAAGCTGCTCTGATCCTATGTTATACTCAAGTCAAAGTTGGGAATAAATTTGTAACCAAAGGTCAAACTACGGAGGAAGTGAAATACAGGAATACATAGTAAAATACTAGGAATACATTTCTCTTCAGAAATCTAAAGTTCATTAATATTTCTCTGTGCAGTAACTTTGTGCATTCTCCTTTTTCTTCAGGCGCACCTTTGTCAAATGCTGTGTTTGAGAAGATGTTCCTGTGGATGGTTGTTCGCATCAACCAACAGCTGGACATGAAGCAGCCCAGGCAGTACTTCATTGGTGTGCTGGACATTGCTGGCTTTGAGATCTTTGATGTAAGGAACAGGGTTTTCCCAACATCTTCATGGAAGGAACAATGGTTGTTAAGAAAATTCTAAGACTCCTTTCATGAAGAGTCAATTGTGCCTGACTAATCTAGTGGCCTTCTACGATGGAGTGACTGCTTTAATGGACAAGGGAGAGCAACTGAGGTCATCAGCCTGGACTTCTATGAGGCCTCTGATATGGTCCCTCACAACATCCTTGCCAGTAAATTGGAGAGCTGAGGTACCAATGGATGGACTGTTAGATGGATAAAGAATTGGCTGCATAGCTGCATCCAAGAAGTTATAGTCCAAGACTCAATGTCCAAGTGAAAATTAGTAGTGTCCCTCAGGGGTTCATACTGGAATCAATACTACTTGGTATCTTCATTAATGACATATTGAACTCTATTTAGCAAGGGAAGAGAATGGAGTTGAAATCACTTGAGAAGAGCCAGGGGCTGCTGAGACTTTAGCAAGAAACAGGGAAACACCAGTGTATTGTCTTAAAGGAATTAGGGCAAACTCCTCTAACGGGGGATGTGGCCCAGCTGAAGCACCTCTCTACCAGTGTCATAGTGTGGGAAACAAACAGAAGGAGCTGTTTGCCACTGCCCAGGTGGGCACTATGGCCTGATTGCTACCACAGAAACTTGTTGGGATGGATCATGTGATTGGAATGCTCTGACTGACAGCTATAAACTGCTCAGAAAGGACAGTCAAGGAAGAAGAGGTGAGAGATTGCCCTGAAAAGATGCATCCCCCTGTAAGCCATTATCCCTCACACTTGAGAAGTCGTGGCTGTCTGATGAAGTTCCCACTGATTGAAAAAGGGGAAACAAAACCCCCACTTAAAAAGGGGCATAAGGAAGACTCAGGGAATTACAGGCCAGTCAGTCTCACCTCTGTGCATGGCAAGATTATGGAACAGATCCTCCTGGAAAATATGCTATGGTACATTGTCTGGATGATCACACTCAAAGAGTCGTGGCTTGAATTTCATGTGGAGACCAGTGAAAAGTGGTGTCCCCCAGGGCTTTGTTTTGAGACCAGCATTATTTAACATATTTGTCAGGGACATGGACAGTGGGATTGAGTGCACCATCAGCAAGTCTACTGGTGACACCAAGCCATGTGTTGAGGTCAACGTATTGGAGAGAAAGTAGATTTTGGTTAAATATAAGAGTGACCTTTGTTAAGACAAGGCCAGTGAGACACTGGAACAGACTGGCCCCAGATTACAGGAATGCCTCATCATTGGAAGTGTGCAAGCTCAAGCTGAATGGGGCTTTGAGCAACCTCATCTAGTCAGCGATATCCCTGCCCAGAAGCAGTCTTGCACTAGATTATTCTTTTAAGGTCCCTTCCAACCCAAACCATTCTGTGCTGCTGTTCTCTAAGTTCTGTATGTCCAAGGCAGTCCGAGAGACAGTCAGCCCATTGCCCAGAGAGACAGGGCTCCTGATGTGCCCCTGCACTCACTGTTTTACACAGGTTGTTTCTGGGCTCCTCCTGGGCAGGACAAAGAGTGTTTCCATCAGCCTCTCCCCTCCACTGCACAGGGAGCCCACAGGTGAGCTCTGGTTTTGCACTTCAAAGAAGTGTGTGCTTCTCCTTGGAACAACCTGTTCATGCCCAGGCCACTGCTTGGTGTTGGATCTCTTTGGATCACAGGCACCATTTGTTCTGACCTTGCCCCTGTGCTCTTCCCTGAGCTTTATCCTCTGAGCTCTTTTAGCAGTCAAAATGCCAATGACCAGGAGAAGAGCGTGTTTAGAACTGACACTGTTTAAAGCAGCTCAAGTGACAGTACAAGATGCTTGTGATGGGGTGCAAGTGCTAGACTGAGGATGTATCAAAGTTGCACTACAGTTATGCAACAAAAGTCTGCCTTGAGTCCAGGAGGAAATTACTGGAAATGCAGCAGTATAATCTATTGGTTCCACATCCAAGTTCTCCAAGTGCTTTGACTAATTGAGATTCTGTCCTTATGTTTCTAGACAAATTATTTATAGTCAATACATTCACAGCATTGGTAAGATACAAAACATTTCTAATTATATCTCCTTAAATCAAATGACAATTATGCCCTTAGTTCAGTTTGCCAGACAATGCCTTGCCAAATAATGTTTGCCAAAAAATGTTTTGACCGAAGAAAGAGGAAGAATCCAGAGCATCTGCCAACCAGACTCTATAAAAGTGTCTTTGCGGTGCTCTGCCCTGTCTCCTAGAACAGTTTCAAGGTAAGTGCACTGTGTCTAGTGATTTGCTGAAATTAAGTATCCCCCATTATTGCATATTATGCAATATATTTTTCCCTTTGAAACTGGTCTCGAACTAAGTTTTTCCATCTGCTTTCAAGGCAGTCGTATATTTTCTATCTGTACTCTTTTTTTATTATATTTCATATTAGAATAACAACGTTCCTTTAATGTATTTCATATTCTCAAATATGATGGTACAACCCATAAAGCCAAAGTACAATCTGCACAGTGTCATAAGAAACAAATAACAAGAATTTTTTAAAAGGTTATTCTATATTAATCAAAGATGAAACAATATTTTTCTCTTCTGGGTTTAAATCATTAAATAAAAGGAAGGCAAATTTTGCCAGTTTTAGCAATTCTAGTATGTGCTACATTTGAAAGCATTGGAAAAGGTGTCCTTGCAAGCAAGATATATTAATGATCTGTGGATGCTACATTTGTTTTGTCCCTCAGGGTTCTCTGCTGACGTGCCTTCAGTAAAGCGCAGACATGACGTCTGCAGATGCTGAGTTGGCCATCTTTGGGGAGGCGGCTCCTTACCTCCGAAAATCAGAAAAGGAGAGAATCGAAGCCCAGAACAAGCCTTTCGATGCCAAGACATCCGTCTTTGTGGTTCATCCTAAAGAATCCTTTGTAAAAGGGAAAATTGAGAGTAAGGATGCAGGCAAGGTCACTGTCAAGACTGAAGGGGGAGAGGTGAGTAAATGCAAGATTTACAAATAAAATGTCATTCCCACTTTGGGTTCTTAGATGACATACATGAACCTCTTTATTCTTTGGCAGACCCTGACCGTGAAGGAAGATCAAGTCTTCTCCATGAACCCTCCCAAGTATGACAAAATCGAGGACATGGCCATGATGACCCACCTCCACGAACCCGCTGTGCTGTACAACCTCAAAGAGCGTTACGCAGCCTGGATGATCTACGTAAGTGGCAGCAGCAGCTTCCTTTGGGCAGCTGGAGGAACTGCTCTGCCAGGCCCAGGGGAAGTCAACGTGCTGTGTCCCTTCCTCGCAGACCTACTCGGGTCTCTTCTGTGTCACTGTCAACCCCTACAAGTGGCTGCCCGTGTACAACCCGGAGGTGGTGTTGGCCTACCGAGGCAAGAAGCGCCAGGAGGCCCCTCCACACATCTTCTCCATCTCTGACAATGCCTATCAGTTCATGCTGACTGGTGAGTTACTCAGTTTTCTTTAAAACTACTTGGCTGTGAACACTTGCAGAAGAGGAAAAAAAGTCTTTTCGCTGCATAGTTTAGTTTAATGTTGTTGTGAGGGTGATGCTTTCTCATCATTGGAAATAGTGAGATTCTCCCTTGGTTGAGGATTGCGTTAGAGACCATTTAGTCAAACCTGACATCCACAAATGCCTGGGCCCTGATGGGATTGACTTGTGAACTCTGAGGGAACTAGAGGACACCACATCTTGGCCTCTCTCTCTCATTTGAATGGTCATGGCAGTCCAGAGAGGATTGTGAGGACCAGAAAAAGCAAATGTCACAAGAGTCTTCAAAAAGGGCAAAAAGGAGGATCCAACGAGCTGCAGGGCTGTCAGCCTCACCTTAATCCCTGGAAAGGTGTTAGAACTGCTCATCCTGGAGGCCATCTCTAAGAATGAGGAATACAAGAAGATGGTCAGGAGTAGTCAGGGTGGATTCACCAAATGGAAATCATGCTTACCTGACCTGATTGCCTTCTACACTGGGACAACTGCACGGAGGGGTGAGGGTGAGCAGTGGATGTTGTCTACCTGGACTTCAGCAAGGGTTTTGACACTGTTGCTTACGATATCCTCATAGGCAAGCTCAGGAAGAGCAGGCTGGACAAGTAGATGGTGGATTGAGTACTGTCAAAACGGCAAGTCTTAGAGGGCTTCAATAGTGGCTCAGAGTCTACTTGGAGGTCTGTCAACTGTGGTGTCCCCCATGGGTCAATACTGGGCCCAGCACTGTTTAATTCCTCAATGACTTGGATGAGGGGGTAGGTGCCTTCTAAACAAGTTTGCTGATGACACAAATCTGGGAGTAGTGGCTGATTCCCCTGAGGGCTGTGCATGTTACAGAGATGGGCAGAGAGAACCTGTCTGAAATTCAACATAAGTGGGTGCAGAGCCCTGCACCTGTGAAGCAACAACCCCATGCACCAGCACAGGCTGGGGGCTGATCTGGAGGGAAAGCAGCTCTGCGAGGGGCGTGGGGGTCCTGCTGGAAAACAAGCTGTCCACAAACCAGCAGTAGACTCAGTAAGATTCATTTCTGTAGCAGTCAAACCACCAGCAGTCTCTAAATCAACTACTAGGCACATCAATTTATGTGACTTATGAAGATACAGAAAAAAGATGCACTCTTTTAAAAGACAAGTCTTGCCTTAAAAAACTGCTGATTATTTTAACAAAGGAGAGCTGGTCGAGGTAATCTGAATTCAATGAAATACTTCAGTACAGCTGCAAAGCAGCTATTCTTAACATATTTTTTATACTTGCATTCAGTAATAGTTATAGAATTGAGAAAATTCAAAAAGAACTGCTTAAAAATATGGAAGACATAGTAAAAATATTTTTTACAGTTTTCATATTGCAAAGATTTAATCAATGAAATCGCACAGGAATCTGTCCTAGGCCTTAAGCTGTTCAACATTTTTTAAAATGATCTGGAAATTATGACAATATTTCTGATTTGACTAAGACCTTCAGGTCAGTAAAGATGCAGTCTAACAGTGAAGAATTTCAAGGGGACTTTATGACATTAAGTTCTTATTCAGTGATGGTGCAACAAATTTTTGTGAACAAGAGTGTAAAACAATTGCCACTGGGAAAAAAAACCCTCATTGATGGGAACTGCTGCTTCTGTTATAAATATCCTTAAATACTGCCTCAAACATTTGGTCTCAATGATAATAAATGTATGAGATAAAAAGTTGGAAATTGAAGATCACTGAGCAAGAAGTAGAGACCAAAACAGAAAGCAACATTATATCATGGTTGTTACAAAGGAGTATCTGCACCTTGTGTGCTGCGTGCATTTCCAGCCTTCCTTCTTCACAAAAGAACATTGTCAAATGGAAGAGGTCAAGATGAAGATGAAAAGGCTTCCCTAAGGTAGAATAGGATGTCTGGTAACTGTAGAAAAATGATTTTTGCTACTTTATAAAGTTATGCATGGCATAGAGAAGGTGAATAGACAAGACAGAGTACAGGAAAAAACAAGCTCACCATGAGGAACAGTTTTTTCCTTCATCATTAAATAGTTTAAAAATGCAGCAGATCGAATGATAAAAGTTGAAGCAACACAAAAAGAGGTGAGCATGGGTTAAAAAAGCAACCAGACAAAATTCTGGAAAGCAAACTCAGCCCAAACTACTGCACACACAAACATCAAATTGAGGTCTGGAAGTATCAAAATTTCAATATTCTGGAGCATGAGAGACTGTTCTGGTAAAGATTTATGAAGTTTCCATGATTTTCTTTATGCAACAATCAACTGGCTACTGATACAAAAAACATTTAGGGGCCTTCGGACTGATGACTAGTTGTTGCTTGTGTTGTAAAGCTTAAGAGAAACACATGATCCCGTTCACCTTAGCTGACTGATAGATCATTTAACCAGCAATTCTACAAAACTGCTCCTTTGTTGAAATCATTTTCATAAAGAAAATGAGCAGGTTGACATGAAGAGAATATCCAGAAAAAGAAGCACATTTGCTACACCTGCCAAGAATATCCGGGCTGACATATCAGCTTCCCGGCTGCAGCTAGGAACATTAAAATGTTTGAAAGTGGTGACAGTAGAGACATTTATGAAAGAAATTAGCTGCCTATTGCCAGTGCACTAATAATCTCTTCATTTCTGCCTCTTCCCCAGATCGGGAGAACCAGTCCATCCTGATCACGTACG